>NW_007253504.1:144330-168465 GCF_000164805.1 Carlito syrichta
CTCAGTGTGGTTTTGAGTTGCATCTCCATGATAGTTAGTGAGGTTGAACATTTCTTCATGTGTCTGTTGGCTGCTCAGATGTCTTCCTTTGTGAAGTGTCTGTTCATATCTTTTGCCCATTTTATAATGGGGTTGTTTGTTTTTTTCTTTTCAGCACATTTGAGTTCCTTGTAGATCCAAGATGTTAAGCCTTTGTCAGACCTGGAGTTGGCAAATACTTTTTCCCAGTCTGTAGGCTGTCTCCCTGCTCTCTTGATGGTTTCTTTGGCTTTGCAGAAGCTTGTCAGTTTAATGAGGTCCCACTTGTCTATCTTATCTCTTATGGCCTGTGGGTTTCAGGTTTCGTTCAGGAATGGGATGCCAGTTCCAATTTCCATGAGGGTATGTCCTCCATTTTCTAAGGTTCTTATGGTTTGAGGTTTTACATTTAGGTCTCTGATCCATTTGGAGTTTATTTTTGTGTATGGGGATAGATAGGGGTCCTGTTTCAATCTTCTGCATGTGGTCAGCCAGTTTTCCAGCACCATTTACTGAATAGGTTCTCCTCTCCCCAGTAATAGCCACAAAAAAAAATGAAATACCTTGGCATCTTCCTAACCACAGATGTGAAAGACCTTTACAATGAAAACTGCAAAACTCTGCTCAAAGAAATCAAAGATGACACAAACAAGTGGAAAAATATTCCTATGCTCATGAGTTGGAAGAATCAACATTGTGAAGATTCCATCTTACCTAAGGCAATCTACAGATTCAATGCAATACCCATCAAATTACCAGCAACATTCTTCTCAGACCTAGAAAAAACAACACAGGAATTCATATGGAAACACAAACGTCCAAGAATAGCCAGAACAATCCTCAGCTAAAACAACAAAGCAGCTGGTATCACATTACCAGACTTCAAACTTTACTATAAAGCTACAATCATCAAAACAGCTTGATATTGGTATAGGAACAGGCATATAGATCAATGGAATAGAATTGAGATTCCAGAAGCAAAACCTCAATTTCTCAATCAACTCATCTTCGACAAAGCCTCCACCACTTACCACTGGGGAGAGGAGAACCTATTCAGTAAATGGTGCTGGGAAAACTGGCTGACCACATGCAGAAGATTGAAACAGGACCCTTGCCTATCCCCATGCACAAATCTTAACTCCAAATGGATTAGAGACCTAAATGTAAAACCTCAAACCATAAGAACCTTAGAAAATGAGGGACATACCCTCATGGGAATCGGAACTGGCATCCAATTCCTGAACAAAACCCGAAACCCACAGGTCATAAGAAATAAGATAGCAAGTGGGACCTTATTAAACTGAAAAGCTTCTGCAAAACCAAAGAAACCATCAAGAGAGCAGGGAGACAGCCTACAGACTGGGAAAAATTATTTGCCAACACCAGGTCTGACAAAGGCTTAACATCCTGGATCTACAAGGAATTCAAACGTGCTGAAAAGAAAAAAACAAACAACCCCATTATAATATGGGCAAAAGATATGAACAGACACTTCATAAAGGAAGACATCCAAGCAGCCAACAGATACATGAACCTCACTAATTCTCAGGGAGATGCAAATCAAAGCCACACTGAGATACCACCTAACTCCAGTCAGAATGGCAATTATCAATAACTCAGCAAATACCAGTTGCTGGAGTGGGTATGGTGAAAAGGGAACACTTCTACACTGTTGGTGGGAGTGTAAACTAGTGCAACCTCTGTGGACAGCAGTGTGGCGATTCCTAAAAGCTCTAAATATCAACCTCCCATATGATCCTGCAGTCCCCCTACTGGGAATATACCCTGAAGAACTCAAATCACTCTGTCAAAAAGATACCTGCACACGAGTGTTTATCACAGCATTGTTCACAATAGTAAGAACCTGGAACCAACCATGCTGTCCATCAGAAGAGGACTGGATTAAAAAAATGTGGTACATATATGCGATAGAATACTATGCAGGCATAAAAAAGAACAAAATTATGAATTTTGCAGCAACCTGGATGGAACTAGAGTCTATAATACCGAGTGACCTCTCAGAAACAAAGATCTGAGTATCACATGTTCTCACTCATATAGCGGACCTTGATCATCCAACGTATTACCATAAGAAAATGACTGACAGTTGTGGGAAACTATGGGGTGGAGGGGAAGGGAGATGGGATTAATGGTAGTAGACATCTGTCTGGGGACAGGGAGACATCTTATCAACAAGGGTGCCTGAACAAAGCATATTTGTATACCTAACCCTTAACTGTACCCCACAATATCATAAAAATATTGATTATAAAAAAAAAGAAAAAGAAGCGTGCTCTCTGAATGGAACTCATTTGTATGTTGGGGACTTCCCGTACCACTCTGCAGGCAGGCAATGTGTTCAGGGTAAGAGGCAGTTCAAGATGCTCTATGCACGCTTTTCCTCTTTCTACAAAGTACCAGTAAAATTTCCTTACAGAGTTACAGCTCACTTAATAGAAACAGGGAAGTATCTCTTAAAATGCAAAGAATGCATTTTTCATAAATTGTCTTTCCCACGTTAGTTAAGTCCCTAGTAAGCTGCCATTCTCTAAATCCAACATTATAGTAGAGGCAATTGAGCAAGCATGCTGTACATTGTGTATACTTTGGAGACAATAGACATACTGCACTATTTAGTTATAAACTTCAGTTGACAAATAATTTTTGGAGTTTTCAGTTTATATTTTTAAAGCAAACCCATGAAGGAAGGTTAAGAGATAGTCTTGAATGCTAATCAAGTTTCACTAAAGACCTTGCATTGTACCTTCAATTTGTAGGTGTAAAGCGATTTGAGAGAAAAAAAGAAAACATTCTAGTTACATAAATTTACAATAGGAAAATGGTTATTGGAATTTACATGCTAAAAACATTTTAAATCAATGTGTTGTGTTTCCAGTCAAGAGAAGGCTGCTCAACTACCAGAAGCCAAGGGAGGAGGTGTGCAACTGAGAAAGAACTAATGTCAAAGTCACGGGCTCTGTTACCCAGAAAACCTATTCTCTTGGTACAAGCCTCACCACCTGCCTCGCCCAGGCTGCAGGCCTGACTTCCAGATTTCCAGTGCAGTTTGCAGGATAAACTCAAGAAGATCTTTTTTCTGACAGGTGGCCAATTACAAATACATCGTCCCAACACAACACTGCCTCAGCTAACACACAATTTCTGGACAGATCTGCCGAATTGTGCTGTTATCACGAGTCCAGCAGATGACAGGGGTGACTAATTATTTAAGGATAACACTTAGACAGATGAAACTACTCTCTTGAAATATGATTTTCATTTAGAATATGAAATGAGCTGCCATCTCTCCCCACCTCCAACCCACAGAGTGGCCCTTAAAGAAGTGAGGTAGTGACCGCGGGCCCTTGGCTTCTCCTGTCCTTGATGGAAATGATCTCATCAGCCAGTGTGCGCTACACCCCTATACTCCGCAGAAGCCAGGGTACTTTGCCCCGCTCTCATCACAGCTGGATTCTAGCCAAGAACAGAGCTTTCACCCAGGGGAGCGCCTCTCCCTCAGGAAATTCTCGAGCTATTGGAGGTGATATCTTAGGGCCTTAGAGCCTTGGCAGCTCCCTGCCAAGTTGATCCGTGGGGACACACCACAGAGTGTAGGGGTAGTCGCTCATTGCATTCTTGGCCTCACATCTGGAGAACTGTGGTGTTCAACGGTTTTTTACAGAATCAACTCACCTCAGAACCTTTCCTACGTGGGCTCTTTTGCCATGGAATATTACTGTGCCTGCCTCAGCACCAATCAATGTTGCTTCAAAATCTCCCATAAAAACGGTTGCTGTCTTGCTTTTTTTGAGACTCTCTTTTCTACAATCCTTGGCTCTAGAGATTTCTTTCCTTATTTGAGCCAGGGTCTTGCTTTATCACCCAAGCTTCAGCACAGTGACCTGATCATGGTTCACTTGTAACCTTGAGCTCTTGGGCTCAATCTATTCTCCAGCCTCAGTCTCAGCCTCCCAAGTAGCTGGGGCTACAGGTGCATGCCACCACAACCAGCTAATTTTTAAACTTTTGGTAGAGATGGTGGTGGGGCGAGGTTGGGGGGTTCTCACTCTGTTGCCCAGGTTGACTTTGAACTCCTGGCCTCAAGTGATCCTTCTGCCTTGGCATCTCAAAGTGCTGGGATGCATAGATGTGAGTCAAAATTTTTCTTTTTTAAATCAACAAGAAAACATACTCATTAACTGAAAGAAGCTACAAGTGTTTACAGTCCACTTTTTAGCAAAGGTAGTGGCCACCAGCTCCTGCAGAAAGACTTTATTTCTTGAGGTCTATTGTTGGTGTTAACACCCTAGCAAAGCAGAAGCTGGCTGGAACTGGAGGCCACTGACTACTGCAAACACAAAGCAAACTCTGTGTGTGTGTTCCTTGAGAATCAGGACAGGCAGTCTAATCTAGTGACCCAGCCTGGTAAAATAGAAAAGGCCTGTCTCTACAGCCTCAACCTCCTGGGCTCAGGTGATCCTCCCATCTCAGTCTCTTGAGCATCTGGGTCTACAGGCGTGCACCACCACACCTGTCTAGTCTTTTAATATTTTGTAGAGATGAGGTCTTGCTGTATTGCCTAGGCTGTTCTTGAACACCTGGACTCCAGCCAGCCTCCCACCTCAGCCACCCAAAGTGCTGAAATGACAGGTGTGAGCCACCGCACTTGGCCTTCTACAAAAAAATTGAAAAGCAAACATTTAGCCAATGTGGCAACACACACCTCTAGCCCTAGCTACTTGGAAGGTTGAGGCAGGGGTCACCTGAGCCCAGGAGTCGAGGCTGCAGTGAGTTACAATTGCCCGCTGCACTCCAGCCTGGGCAACAAACAGAGACCTTATCTCAAAAGCATAAATAAACCAATCTGGTGACTGGGTATGAGTTATGATCGGCAACCTTGGCCAAACCATTTTACTTCTCCAAGCTTCCAACGTCCAGCTGGAAGCCTGGGTGCCCAGCCCACCACTGAAGGTCGCCTGAGCTTTGAAAGAAATGAGGGTGATGAAGCTCTTGCCACACACAGGACTGGGCACTCACAACCGGAAGGGACTTGAACTAGGCCTGGGGTGGCGACAGCTTCCAGGCTCACCTGGGCAGTGGACTGGTCCATGTAGTACTGCAGGTACGCCACCTCCTCCTCCTATGGGTGCGGTTCCTGCTGTGGACATGGGGGTGAGTGGGGGGAGCGCCCTGCCCAGCAAGCAGACGCCAGAGCCCCTGGGTGCTGAAGCCCTTTATGAGCCCGCCCAGGAGGCCCATCCACGCCCTGCAGGTGGGCTGGGGTGGCCAGAACGGGACCCTCCCTGGGTACTCATGCTGGGAAGCACCTGGGCTGCGTTTCCTTCCTTCAAATTCTGCCACTGTTTCCTGAAGGAGAGAAAGTCTCCCAGCAAGTTGCATGAAGAGTGAGTGTGAGGGACAGTGTGAAAATAGGGATCCACATTAAAAAAATTTATTTTTATTCTTTCATTTATGGGGGGGTGGATCTTGCTCTGTTGTCCAGGCTGGTCTTGAACTCCTGTCCTCAAGTGACCCTCGAACCCTCAGCCTCCCAAAGTGCTGGGATTACAGGAATGAGCCCTGCACTGACAGGATTTTTTAAAGGGAATTTTTTCCCTCTTTTTCTGAGCAGAGAAAGTGGAATTGGAGGTACCTTATCCAGTCAGGTGTAGTATTTTTATGTTATCATTACTTCTCACCTTCAAATACCAGGTGTTTTTTTTTCTTCCTCCTCCCAGGTGTTTTTCTTTCATCACAGATAATTCCATCTAAAGCCACATACAAAAGTATGGGCTGAGACAGCCCATGAAGATAATGCAAAACCAAATATTCAGAGAGGTTTTTTCTTGCTTGAAATCATTATTTTAATTTTCTAAATTAATTTTTTATTGCTGTAGGTCGATACTGGGGTGACTGTGAGCTTGCCACTGCACTCCAGCCTGGGTGACAGAGTGAGACTCCAACTCAAAAACAAAACAAAAAAATTAGCTGGGCATGGTGGTGCGTGCCTATAGTTCTAGCTACTTGGAAGACTGAGGTGGAAGGATAACCTGAGCCAGCAGTTCGAGGCTGCAGTGGCCATGAGCGTGTCACTACACTTCAGTCTGGGCAAAACAGTGAGACTCCAACTTAAAAAAAAATGTATATATATATATTCATCAATAGCTAGATGACAATAGTGTGAGAGCATAGTTATGACTCCTAGTTCAGTTCTCCTTCTAATAACTTATTGCTTTGAGATTAAGTTTTATTTTGTTTTTAGTTGGAGTGGCTGTTAGTGGGTGCGTTTGCAGGCCAATTAGCTCTTTGGATGTTTTACCATGTCATTTTCTTATGGCTAACTAGATTATTTAATTTTTGCTAGAATGGAACCCTATGATGACTGAAGTAATATAGAAGAGAAAATTGAGAAGGTGAGACCACTTTTGAAGGGAGAAATTTAACTTTTCTTATTTTGTAATATGCAGTGTTTGCTCAATCAATGGGAATCTTCTATTTGCCATTTCTTTTTGCAATACTTTTACTAGTTTTTCTTACTTGCAATAGGTGATATATATATATATATATATATAAAGAGATCAATAGGGTGCCTCTAAAATACTTGAATATAATGGAAAAATTAACTTAGAATTTATAAGATTAAGCATATGCAAAAGCATTTTAAAGTATGATTAATTAAAATCCTTCATCTCAGCACAAAAAGTTCTGCTTGCTTGCAACTTAATTAGTGGTATTAATTTATCGAAATACAATATATTTTTTTTAATTAATCAGTATTTTTATTATACTTTTGTGGGGTACAGTTAAGGGTTAGGTGTACAATTACGTTTCATTCAGACACCCTGTTGATAAGAGGTGTTTTCCCAGCCCCAGACAGATATTTGCTACTGTTAATCCCCTCCCCCTCCCCCCCATAGTTTCCCAGTACCGTCAGTCATTTTCTTATAGTATTACATTGGATGTTCAAGGTCCATTATATGAGTGAGAACATGTGATATTCGGATCTTTGTTTCTGTGAGAGGTCACTCAGTATTATAGACTCTAGTTCCATCCAGGTTGCTGCGAAATTCATGATTTTGTTCTTTTTTATGACTGCGTAGTATTCCATTGTGTATATGTACCACATTTTTTTAATCCAGTCCTCTTTTGATGGGCAGCATGGTTGTTTCCAGGTTCTTGCTATTGTGAACAATACTGCGATAAACATACGCGTGCAGGTATCTTTTTTATAGAGTGATTTGTGTTCTTCAGGGTATATTCCCAGTAGGGGGATCGCAGGGTCATATGGAAGGTCGATTTTTAGAGCTTTTAGGAATCGCCACACTGCTTTCCACAGAGGTTGCGCTAGTTTACACTCCCACCAACAGTGTAGAAGTGTTCCCTTTTCACCACACCCTCTCCAGCAGCTGTTATTTTTTGAGTTGTTGATAATTGCCATTCTGACTGGAGTTAGGTGGTATCTCAGTGTGGTTTTGATTTGCATCTCCCTGATGATTAGTGAGGTTGAACATTTCTTCATGTGTTTGTTGGCTTCTCGAATGTCTTCTTTTGTGAAGTGTCTGTTCATATCTTTTGCCCATTTTATAATGGAGTTGTTTGTTTTCTTCTTTTCAGTACGTTTCAGTTCCTTGTAGATCCAGGATGTTAAGCCTTTGTCAGACCTAGAGTTGGCAAAGACTTTTTCCCAGTCTGTAGGCTGTCTTCCTGCTCTCTTGATGGTTTCTTTGGCTTTGCAGAAGCTTGTCAGTTTAATAAGGTCCCATGAAATACAATATTTTAACTGAAGGGAAATGTTAAGTATGGAAGAAAAATGAATATATTGATGTAACAGTTTATTGTCATAAAAGCCTATAGCTCACCACTTTGTTCCCCTCTGAATCCTTAGTTGCACATAGGAAATGTTTATGAGTTTGGAAAATTTAACCTCTTAGCAGTTATTAAATGAAGTCTTGAAACTAATGAAATATGAATGGTGTCAGGCTGTCCAAGCAAGATGGACAGTAGACCTTCACTACCTTAAAAAAGAGACCAAATTTCAGAGGGAAAGATGACCAAATCTGAAGCATATGAGGTACATTAGAAAGATCTTTTATTTTATTACAGATGGAGTAGGGTGATTTTCTCAGCAAAACTCTTGTTATAATTAGCTCTTCAGCTGTGGTAAACAAATATGAGCATTTTACTAGTACTTAAAACCGTACATAGTCAACTCCTGGAGAAACAAGATAGAAAGGAAAAGTAATGGAGTAAATTGTTTGCCATAAGTGTCAATTCTTTATGGAATAATTATAACTTTTCTCTAATTTTCTTTTGAAGGGTCTAATGATAAAACTTGGTCTCAGAATAGTTTTTTACTTGAGCAAAATTATTGTGAGGTATGGTTGCTTCTAGGAATGGACAGAGAGTTACTCAAGCTTACAGTTAGAAAAAAATTATATTTTAAAAATAAATGGAAATAAAATAACCGGGCATGGTGGCACACAGCTGTAGTCCCAGGTATTTGGGAGGCTGAGACGAGAGGATCACCTGAGCCCAGGAGTTCAAGGCTGTGGTGAGCTGTGATTCTGTCACTGGATTCCAGCCTGGGCAATGTTTATGAGGCTTGAAAATTAAACCTCTTGACAGCTATTCAATTATTATATAAAGCCTTGAAAGTGACAAAATATGAATTTTTTAGTTAGATTGAGACCCTGACTAAAACAAACATACAAACATAAAGTCTATACAACATTTGGCCGGTCCAAAACAGTGGCTCATGTCTGTAATTCTGGCACTTTGGGAGGCTGAGGTGGGAGGATTATGTGAACCCAGGAGTTTGAAACCAACTTAAGCAACGGAATGAGACTTTGTCTCTATAAAAAGTTAAAAAGGGCCAGGTGCGGTAGCTCACACCTATAATCCCAGCACTTTGGGAGGCCAGGGCGAATGGATTGCCTGAGCCCATGGGTTTGAGACCAACCCGGGCAACTTGGCGAGACCTCATCTCTACAAAAAATAAAAAAATAAAAAAAAATTAGCTGGGCATGGTGCACGTGCCTGTAGTTCCAGCTACTTGGAAAGCTGAGGCAGATGGATCACCTGAGTCCAGCAGGTCGAGGCTGTGGTGGCCAAGAGCATGCCAGTGCCCTCCAGTCTTGTTGACAGAGTGAGAAACCAAATCAAAAAATAAAATAAAATAAAAATTAAAAAAATTAGGTTTGGCGACACAGCTCTGTCGTCTTAGCTACTTGAGAAGCTGAGGCAGAGGGATTGTCTGAGCGTAGGAGACTGAGGGTGCAGTGAGCTGTGATTATGCCACTAAACACTAGCTTGGGAGACCCTGACTCAAATAAATAAATAAAGGGAGTCATAGATGTATGATGCTTTCTGGTCTTAAAAGAAGAAATGTAGGCTGGTCACTGTGGTTCATTCTGGGAATTCCAGTACTTTGGGAGGCAGAGGAAAGAGGATTGCCTGAACCCTTGGGTTCAAGACCAGCCTGGGCAACGTGACTGGCCCTCGTCTCTATAATAAATAAAAAGAAGTTAGCTTGGGTTGGTGGTATTTCAGATTCTGGATATTCACATGTGAGAGTTTATTCAATTTATATGTGTTGTATTTGTTGAACTTTCAGCTATATTTACTCTTTTCTACAACTATTGTAAATTTTCTTAAATTGTACTCAATGCTTTTTTATATACTCATGGTTTTTTTTTTTTTTTCCTTGAAACAGAGTCTCACTCTGTTGTCCAGTCTAGAGTGCAGTGCACAATCACTGCTCACCGCATCCTCTACCTGCTGTGCTGAGGTAATCCTTCCACCTCAGTCTTCTGACTAGCTGGAACTGCGGGCATGTGCCACCTTGCCTGTCTAATTTTTTGATTTATTGTAGAGATGAGGTCTCACCAAGTTGCCCAGTGTGGTCTTGAACTCCTGGGCTCTGGCGGTCCTGTTGCCTCTGCTTCCCAAAGTGCTGCGATTGACAGAGGTGAGCCACTGTGCCCATTCTATACTCAAGTTTTACGTAAAGTTTTTTTAAAAATGCTATCATAGGCATAGAATAAAAGAAGATTTTACAACCATAAGACATGCTATTGTTGAAAAGCAAGAAGAATGGCACAAGAAGTGGGAAGAATTTCTTGGTTTGTCTCCTTTCAGTCTAGTTGAAGGCTAGAGTCCAGTAAGTATTGTTGACTTGGCTTTTGAAGAGTAGTTTCATATATGGTAATCTCTTGATTTATCCTGTTACAAGTGATCTTGTGCATATATATTTTTCCTCTTTGCCTCTGAGCCTAAAGCACAATATTTTGCTTTCTGTAATTTTTCTGAATATATAATAAAACACTCCTTAAGCTTCTGTTGTCACTATTAGTTAATAGTTTTAGATTGTGTCAAAAAGAAAACAAGACTGGACAGGGTAGCTCATGTCTATAATCCCAGCAGTTTGGGAGGCTGAAGTTGGAGATCTGCTTGAGTCTAGGAGTTCGAGTCCAGCCTGGGCAACATAGTGAGACCTCACTTCTACAAAAACCAAACAAAAGTAGCTGAGCATGGTGATTTGTACCTGTAGTCCCAGCTACTCAAGAGGCTGAAGTGGGAGGATCCCATGAGCCCAGATGTTTGGGGCCGCAGTGAAGTATGATTGTGCCAGTGTACTCCAGCCTGGGTGACAGATTGAAAACCTGTCTCTTTAAAAAATAGAAATAGTTATAGGATATATGTTTGGTAATTATGTCTTTATTAAGGAAAAAAATCTAATCATAACTTAACAGTGTTAGTGTGGTAATTAGTCAATGTGTTTGCTTCAAAATTGTAAATTCTGTTTTAAGACTGTGTATCTATTACCACCTATGTCTCCTCTGTCTTTTGATCCTGCCTCAGAAGAAGCATATGTGAAGAGTATTCTTGGTCAGTATCCTGCTTCTCTTCCAGGTTAGTTATTTATTATTTTCTCTTTTAAACCTCTCTCCTGTCATTTTCTTCATTATTATAGTAGTTGTTTATATTCCTTGTCTTTTTCCTCCATTTATTTTTTTATCATGGTGAAATGCACATAACATAAGATTCACCATTTCAGTCATTGCCAAGTGTAGGACTTGTTGACATTTAGGGCATTCACAGTATTGTGCAGTCATCACCACTGCCTAATTTCAGAACATTTTCATCATCTCCAAAGGATACTTCACCAACTGGGTGCCGTGGCTTATACCTGTAATTCTCACACTTTGGGAGGCAGAGGCAAGAGGACTACCTGAGCCCAGGAGACCAGCCTGAGCCACTTGGCGAGACCTTGTCTTTACAATAAATCAAAAAATCAACTGGGCTTGGTGGTGTGTCCCTGTAGTTCCAGCTACTTGGAAGGCTGAGGTGGAAGGATCACCTGAGCCAAGCAGGTTGAGGCTGCAATAGCTGAGAGTGTGCCACTGCACTCCAATCTTGGCGACAGAGTGAGACTCCAACTCAAAAAAATAAAAATAGACCAAGTGTTGTGGCTTAAGCCTGTAATCCTAGCACATTGGGAGGCCAAGGCAAGAGGATTGCCTGAGTCCAGGTGTTCAAGACCATCCTGGACAACTTGGTGAGACCTCATCTCTACAGTAAATTAAAAAAATTAGCTGGGTATGGTGGCACGTACCTGTAGTTCCAACTACTTGGAAGGCTGAGGTGGAAGGATCACCTAAGCCCAAGCAGGTTGAAGCTGCAGCAGCTGTGAGTGTGCCACTACACTCCAGCCTGGGTGACAGAGTGAGACTCTGACTCAAAAAACAAAACAAAAAAACAACTTTATGCCAGCACAGTGGCTCATGCCTATAATCCTAGGATTTGGGGAGGTGGAGACGAGAGGATTGCCTGAGCCCACAGGTTCGAGACCAGCCTGGGCAATGTGGTGAGACCACATCTCTGTAATAAATAAATAAAAAAATTAGCTGGGTGTTGTGGTGTGCACCCATACTTCCAGCTACTTGGAAGGCTAAGGCAGAAGGATCGCCTGAACGCAGCAGGTTGAGGCTGCGGTGGCCATGAGCATGCCACTGCAGTCCAGCCTTGGTGACACAGTGAGACTCTGACTCATATGCCCTCAAACAGCTTTATTTAGAGGTAATTCATATACAGTACAATTTACCCATTTAATGTGTACATTAATGGTTTTTGCTATATTTACACATGTGTAGCTATCAACTTTACACATTTTTATCACCTCAAAAAAAACCCCATACCCTTTAACTTTATCCTGTATGCCCTTTTCACTCCCCTGGCCCTAAGCAAACATGAAAATCTTTTCCATCTCTAGATTTCCCTATTTGGGGTTTTCATACACATGGCATCATACAATAAGTAGACTTTTGTAACTAGCTTCTTTCACTAAGCATGTTTTCAAAGTTCATCCAAGCTGTAGCATGCATCAGTAGTGCATTCCTTTTTGCGAATCTATTTCACTGTATGCCTGTACCACATTTTGTTTATCCATTCTTCTGTGGATAGGCATTTGGGGTTTTCCCACCTTCTGGTTATTATGAGTAATGCTGCTATAAATATGTTTTGTGTGGAAGCTAACAATTTTTCAACATGAAAGAAAAGTACAGTAATTATCTGACTATCCACTACCTGTTTCAACAATTAACATTTGCCATATTTGCTTTATATGTGTGTGTATTTTGGCTAAACCAAGTAAACTCTAGACATTGTTGCACCTCCCTTGTTTACTTTCCTGTGAAAATAAGTACTTTTTCCTATGTAGCTACCATACTATTATCACATTTAAACATTAATGTTTTCACAGTAGTTAATTGCATATTAATGTGTCCAAAATTTTTAAATTGGATTTCATAAATAAAAAATAGATCATTGGAGAAATGAATGAATAGAAAATGAACCAATTATATCGTCAAACTGGAATCGGTAATAGGTGTAAACCATAGCTCGAACAGGCCAAAGTCATGACAGCAGTTAATACAGGACTTAATCACTGGGATAAGGGATTGGTTTGAGAGTCAGATTATTTGGGGAGGACCTTGGTTGGGAAAGAGCATAAACAGAGGCCAAGACTCAGGATAGGTGCAGCTGGAAGAGTAGACCTAGAAAAGGCTGTATAGTTTTGTTAGTAAGAAAGAGCTTCAGAGAGAGTATTCTGGTTCCACGGTAGCATAGGGCAGTGCTTAATTGTGATGATAGAATTATTTTTCTTGCTCTTGGCATTGTGATGGCATTATATTTTCATTTCTTCTGGGAAGAGGCTTTTGCACTCTTGCTAGGCTTAGTTTAAGCATTTTCTTTATGTCACTTGGGAGATCTCTATACCAGCCTTGAGACTTAGGGCAAATATATCTGTTTGGGAAGTCCAATAGAAAGTTGTACTCTTGGGATTTCTTTTTTTCCTTGATCTAAGCTGGGGACTTCAACATTATTTTATACTTTTTGTGGTAAAACAGCCATTTCCCTCTTTCTATACCTTACATATTGCATCTTACTTAAAGCAATTTACTTTAAAATGTTATTTATTTGTTTTTATCTATTTATGTATTTTTGAGTCAGAGTCTCACTCTGTCACCCAGACTGGAGTGCAGGGGCACACTCACAGCCACTACAGCCTCGACCTCCTGGGCTCAGGCAATCCTTCCACATCAGCTTTCCAAGTAGCTGGAACCACAGGTCTGTGTCACCATGCCTATTTTTTGATTTATTGTAGAGATGATGACTCACCAAGTTGCCCAGGCTGGCCTCGAACCCCTGGACTCAGGCAGTCCTCTTGGTTCCACCTCTAAAACTGTTGGGATTATAGGTGTGAGTCACTGTGCCTAGCTTGTTCAGAATTTTAAATGATCCTTGAATATTAGAATGTATAAACATGATTAAAGAGTCATGACTTTTTTATTTCCTTAGAATACACCAAAGGAGCATAATCAAGACAATAGCTACAGTGGAGACAGTGATAATTTGGGAGCTGTCCATGATCTAGCCAACAGATAAAACAAATTTGATTTTCATATTGCTTTTTCTCCTATATTTATTTTAGTCCCATCTCAAGCCAATTCCCAAAACTTGTCTACTGTGGAATAGTGTATTGTTTTCCTCTCTTAACCAGACAAGATTTTTCTACTGCAGACCCACATTTTCAGAAAAGAATCAACATTTATGATGCATGAACATTTTTTCCCTTCCTCTAGCCTTTATCTAAGTATTGGGTCTTGTGGGGATAAAGTAATTTTTGAAGCCAAAATACATATGGAAATTATCTAATGCAACTTTTTTGAAACCACTCTATTGACTAAGTCCAAGAGCTTGGAAGCCTTTGAGATCATCTAGTCTGATAGTTTTCACACTGCAGCTTGCTGAGGAGGAACCTAATACATTGCCCCTGGCTGGTCCAGCCCTTTCTTATTTTAGTCTGAGCTGCTTACTCCTTTACCTGTATTATATTTTGGGGTTTTTGATAAGCGATTTGAAAATTCCATGCTTTTGAAAAAAATCCACTCAGACTGTAATCCCAGCACTTTGAGAGGCTGAGGCGAGTGGATTGCCTGAGCCCGTGGGTTTGAGACCAGCCTGGGCAACTTGGCAATAATTCAAAAATTAGCTGGGTGTGGTAGCTCGTGACTTACTGTAACCCCAACATTTAACATATGAAAAAACTGAATTTACTTTTTTATAATTTCCTTTGAGAATATTCCTTTTTTTAATTGCCTGTTTTCTCTATTTTATATATATATTTCTTTTTGTTTGTTTGTTTTAAGTCAGAGTCTTACTCTGTTGCCCAAGCTGGAGTGCAGTGGCATGCTCACAGCCACCGCAGCCTCCACCTGCTGGTCTCTGGTGATCCTTCCACCTCAGCCTTCCAAGGAGCTGGAACCACAGGCACATGCCACCATGCCCAGCTAGTTTTTTGATTTATTGTAGAGATGAGATCTTTCCAAGTTGCTCAGGCTGGTCTTGGACCCCTGGACTTGGGCAACCCTCTTACTTCTGCCTCCCAAAGTGCTGGGATTAGGTTTACAGGTATGGGCCACTGTTCCTGGTTTATTATCTTATTTTGGACTCATGCCAGATTATATAAGCAAAAACATCTATAAGTTAATATATATAATCTACTTCAGGAATATATTAACTCTATTGAAATTATGCATTATTAGGTAGCAATCAAACACAGATATACTTGTTCCTTATGATATTTTATTGCCCTTTGACCTACATGGGCATCTTTCACTTCACCTTCCTCAAGGAGATGAGGGGCAGATGACAATAAAATACTTAGGAAAATTATAAAAGAAAAATTTAAATGACTTGACACGCTGTTCATTCCATTCTATATATTGTTAAAACATTATTAAGTTGTCACAGCATAACCAGAATCAAAACTTTTTTATGTGAAATTGAGATATTGGCTATTGCCCCTGCAGTAATTTTTATAACACATCAGAACTAGCTGTAGAAGAATTATGGTTTTATTCTTATTTCTGAATGATGTTGATTTTCTTGGCATATCTAAGGAAAAATAACGAAATCTTCTGTGTGTGGAGTCCTAGTATTGAAGTGACAGTAAAGTGACTGACCTACCCATTTTGCCGCCACATTGTTCTTATAGCAGGCTAGATGTGTATAGTGGTTGGTACTTTCCAATCTCAATTATTGTCTTTAGTTTGTCTTGCCTCGAGAGCACAAATTAAATATTTTGATTAAGGTCTTTTGCTGGGCTAAAGATTGATAGGAACACTAGATTAATACATATATCAGATTTTACTTATGAATTCATTGAACCTCAATTTTTTAAATTGACCTGGGGTCTTACTCTATTGCTCAGGCTAGAGTGCAGTGGTATGATCATGACTCAGCCACAGCCTCGACCTCCTCGGCTCTGGTGATCCTTCTGCCTCAGCCACCTGAGTAGCTGGGACTACAGGTGCACACCACTGTGCCCTGCTAATTTTGTTGATTTTTTGTAGAGATGAGGTCTTACTATGTCACCAGGCTGGTCTCAAACTCCTGGGCTCAAGCAGTCCTCCTGCCTTGGCCTCCCATATTGATGGGATTACAGGCATGAGCCACTGAGTCTAACCCTTCAGTCTTTGGAATGTTTTAAAACCAAGATATACTACCAGAATTCTACATGAGCTAGACACTCAGCCCCTAAGACTTTAGTTAAAATGAAATCTCTTAATACAGGGAAAAGAAGTTGTATTAAATATACTTTGATTTTCACAGCTATCTTCTTCTAAGTTTCTGAGTCTTTTTATTATTTTCTGGTACTTTAATTTTTTGTTTTTTGAGTCACAGACTCATTCTGTTGTTCAGATGGGAGTGCAGTGGCACAATCATGGCCACTGTAGCCTTGATCTGCTGGACTGAGGTGATCCTTCTACCTCGGCTTCCAAGTAGGTGGAGGCTTTTTCATTTATTGTAGAGATGAGGTCTCGCTAAGTTGCCCAGGCTGGTCTTGAACCCCTGGATTCACCCAATCCTTTTGCCTCTGTCTCTCAAAGTGCTAGGATTACAGGCATGAGCTACTGCACTCAGCCTGATACTTGATTTTAATTATAGGTTTGGGTTATTGGAGGGAGATAAGGGAAGACCTGGTGGTGAGAGATAAATGTTTAATGGGATATGAAAGATTATTACCGCTAGACAGCAGAATCGAACAGAAGACCTGTGGAGAGCTGAGTTATGAGATGTGGAAGTCTGCTCAGAATTCTTCACTGTTAAAGGTATTTGTGATTAAACGTTTCTTTTTTTTTTGAAAGCAGGATTTATTAAGAGTACAGAAAAGCTCCCACAGTGGGAGGGGACCTGAGGGGGATGTCCGATTAAATTCTTTTTAAGTAACATGTAACATTGATGGACTATACTTATAGAACATCTATTTTTTGCATGTAGTTTAGCAGTTACATTAAGTGTACTTGCAGTGGCTTGATATACATCGTTAACAATGTAGTCAACTGGGAAATTTGTAAGTGGATGTGATCAACACAAATCAATTTAACATGGAAAGAATTTCGTTTCTAGAGTGTGTTATTAGCTCTGCTGCACTCAACTTCATTCTCAGGTACCACAATATATTGTCTTACTCATAAATCTCATCGCTAGTTTTGCTCAGAGAGAGCTGATGGAGGTTGTACCATACTTACAAGCAGAATTTGGTGAGTGGTGATCCCTTTGCTGTACTGTGGCACTGTCTTTCTTTGCGTTGTTTTTTGGAAGGGTTCCATGATATTTTTAATGGTGATGATGCCATTGTTTTAGACCTTCAACCTCTATATGAAGGGGACCAAAAAAACCCTGGAATTATCTTCTAGAGGGCTAGTCCCTTGTAGTACAGGCTTCACCACCAGATAAGTGTTCCAGGAACCCATTGGCATCAGTTTAACAGCTAGCATTGTTGAGAGACATTGCATTTGGTTTCAGGGAGTTTTAAAATTTTCTTTTGAGGTTCTTTCTACCATTTGCCCATTTCATGACGGGTGTTTTACAAGTGCACCTGCCCACTCTGCACTGAGTGTTCAGCAGTTTTTGAGAAAAAATGGCATAACTTCTGTGCCTCACCCTCCCTGTTCACCTGATTTCGGCCTGAGTGACTGTTCTTGTTTCTTGGACGAAAAAAGTCCTCAGAGAGAATTGTTTTGCTGATTTGGAAGAGGCGAAACAAAAAATGGTAGAAGTACTAAAAGACTTCAAAGTTGATGACTTCAAAAACTGTTTTGAGCTGTGGAAAAAGCTTTTCAATAGATGTACTGCATCAAACGGAGAGTACTTTGAAGGTGGATGAAGTTTAAACCTGTAAGAATGAATACGCAATTTTTTATAAGTAAGTTTCAGGTTTTTTGGATCCCCCTCGTGTTTTCTCCTCTACTGCAAAGATGGGGCAGTGTGATCCTCTATACATCCTTAGTGTTAGAAATTGAATTCTAGACTCATATTAAATTGTTATAATTTCTATTTACTATTTCTTTAATTGCTGATATATTGTAACAACAGCAGTTAAAAGTGAAAGAAAATTGGCTAAAATTTCTAATTAATTGTCAGATATTTTCCCCCAAATTTCTTTTCCAGGTCCTGTATACAGTCCTATGTAAATTTAGTTATAATCAAAGCATGGATGCAATCTTATATTTAAAATACAAGCATTTAAAAACATTAACATAGTATAGAGTTTTTTTTGGTGGATGTTTAATTAATATTATATTAACCAATTTCACTTAAAATGACTTTGTAACACTTTATTTTTAGACTTTTAAGATGTCCCCAATTTTTACCACTGTAAAAAGCATGTCACTTTTGTTGTTTTTTTTTTTTTTCATGAATCAGAGTCTCACTCTGTTTCCCAGGCTAGGGTGCAGTGACAAGATCATAGCTTATGGCAGATCGGGTGATCTGATCTGAGGTCAGGCGACCCTTCTGTCTCAGCCTCCTGAGTAGAGGTGATTAAAGCCATGCACTCCCATGCCTGGCTAATTATTTTTTACTTTTTTTCTTTTTGAGTTGGAGTCTCACTGTTGCCCAGGCTAGAGTGCAGTCATATGCTTTTGGCCACCCCAGCACTGATGTGCTGGACTCTAGCAATCCTTACCTCAGCCTTCCAGTGGTACTCTTGTCTTTCATATTACCTAGTGTAGAAAAGCCTTTAGCCTTTGGATTTTTATTATGTTTACAGATTAAAGTAAAATAGTTACTTTTAAAAATATTTATTTTTATTTTTAATCAATATATTTTTTTATTATGATATTGTGAGGTACAGTTGAGGGTTAGGTATACAAATATGCTTCGTTCAGGCACTCTTGTTGATAAGAGGTGTCTCCCCGTCCCCAGACAGATATTTACTACCGTTAATCCCATCTCCCTTCCCCTCCCCCCCACATTGTTTCCCACCACTGTCAGTCATTTTCTTGTAGTATTATGTTGGATGTTCAAAGTCCACTATATGAGTGAGAACATGTGATACTCAGATCTTTGTTTCTGTGAGAGATCACTCAGTATTATAGATTCTAGTTCTATCCAGGTTGCTGCAAAATTCATGATTTTGTTCTTTTTTTATGGCTGCATAGTATTCCATCGTGTATATGTACCACATTTTTTTATCCAGTCCTCTTTTGATGGACAGCATGGTTGCTCCAGATTCTTGCTATTGTGAACAATGCTGCAATAAACATACATGTGCAGGTATCTTTTCTATAGAGTGATTTGAGTCTTCAGGGTATATCCCAGTAGGGGGATGTGGGATCATATGGAAGGTTGATTTTTAGAGCTTTTAGGAATCGCCACACTGCTTTTCACAGCGGTTGCACTAGTTTACACTCCCACCAACAGTGTAGAAGTGTTCCCTTTTCACCACACCCTCTCCAGCAGCTGTTATTTTTTGAGTGGTTGATAATTGCCATTCTGACTGGAGTTAGGTGGTATCTCAGTGTGGTTTTGATTTGCATCTCCCTGATGATTAGTGAGGTTGAGCGTTTCTGCGTGTGTTTGTTGGCTGCTCGGATGTCTTCTTTTGTGAAATGTCTGTTCATATCTTTTGCCCATTTTATAATGGGGTTGTTTTCTTCTTTTCAGAACGTTTCAGTTCCTTATAGTTCCAGGATGTTAAGCCTTTGTCAGACCTAGAGTTGGCAAATACTTTTTCCCAGTCTGTAGGCTGTCTCCCTGCTCTCTTGATGGTTTCTTTGGCTTTGCAGAAGCTTGTCAGTTTAATAAGGTTCCACTTGTCTATCTTCTCTCTTATGACCTGTGGGTTTCAGGTTTTGTACAGGAATTGGATGCCGGTTCTGACTTCCATGAGGGTATTTCCTTTCTTTTCTAAGGTTCTTGTGGTTTGAGGTTTTACATTTAGGTCTCTGATCCATTTGGAGTTAACCTTTGTGCATGGGGATAGATAGGGGTCCTGTTTCAATCTTCTGCATGTGGTCAGCCAGTTTTCCCAGCACCATTTACTGAATAGGTTCTCCTCTCCCCAGTGGTAGGTGGTAGAGCCTTTGTCGAAGATGAGTTGGTTGAGAAACCGAGGTTTTGCTTCTGGAATCTCAATTCTATTCCATTGGTCTATATGTCTGTTCCTGTACCTATAGCAAACTGTTTTGATGATTGTAGCTTTACAGTAAAGTTTGAAGTCTGGTAATGTGATACCACCTGCCTTGTTTTTTTTTGCTGAGGATTGTTCTGGCTATTCTTGGGCGTTTGTGTTTCCATATGAATTCCTGTATTGTTTTTTCTAGGTCTGAGAAGAATGTTCCTGGTAATTTGATGGGCATTGCATTAAATCTGTAGATTGCCTTGGGTAGGATGGACATCTTCACAATGATGATTCTTCCAATCCACGAGCAAGGGATATTTTTCCACTTGTTTGTGTCATCTTTGATTTCTTTGAGCAGTGTTTTGTAGTTTTCATTGTAAAGGTCTTTCACATTTCTGGTCAGGAAGATGCCAAGGTATTTCATTTTTTTAGTGGCTATTGTGAATGGAATTGTGCTTTTTATTTGGGTTTCTGTTTGTTTATTATTGGTGTAAAGAAATGCAATTGTCTTTTGCACATTTATTTTATATCCTGAGACTTTGTCAAAGGCCTTTAACAGTGAAAGGAGATTTTTGACAGATTCTCTTGGGTTTTCAAGGTACACAATCATGTCATCTGCAAAGACAGATAACTTGACTTCTTCTTTTCCTATTTGGATACCCCTGATTGCCTTCTTTTCTCTGATTGCTCTAGCCAGGACTTCCAATACTATATTGAACAGGAGGGGTGAGAGTGGGCATCTTTGTCTTGTTCCAGTTTTCAGGGGAAATGGTTCCAATTTTTGTCCATTTAGGAGTATGCTGGCTGTGGGTTTCTCGTAGATGGCTTTTACTATTTTGAGGTATGTGCCCGTATGCCTAGATGTTTGAGGGTTTTTATCAAGAAGAGGTGCTGGATTTTATCAAAAGCTTTTTCTGCATCTAATGATATAATCATGTGGTTTTTGTTTTGACATCTGTTGATGTATTTAATAACATTTATGGTTTTACAAATGTTGAACCAGCCTTGCATCCCAGGAATGAAGCCTACTTGGTCATGATGGATGATTTTTGAGATATATTGCTGAATTCGGTTTGCTAGGATCTTGTTGAGAATTTTAACATCTGTGTTCATCAAAGATATTGACCTGTAGTTCTCTTTCTTTGTTTGATCTTTACCTGGCTTGGGTATCAATGTGATGTTGGCTTCGTAAAATGATTTGTGGAGCATTCCATCTTTTTCAATCGCCTGGAATACCTTCAGTAGGATTGGTATCAGCTCCTCCTTAAATGTCTTGTAGAATTCTCCTGGAAAGCCATCTGGACCAGGGCTTTTTTTTGTAGGAAGTTTTCTTATTACGTAATCAATTTCCTTGATTGTTGTTGGTTTATTTAGGGTCTCAATTTCTTCTTGTTCTAACCTAGGTAGGTTGTGATGTCAGAAAGTCCTCCATTTCCTTAAGGTTTTCAAGTTTGTTTCCTTACAAGTGTATGTAGTAGTCTCTAATGATCTTCTGTATTTCTTCAGGGTCAGATGTGACTTCATCTTTTGTATTTCTGATTGTGCTTATTTGGTTTTTTTCTCGTTTTTTCTTGGTCATTCTAGCTAGGGGACCATCAATCTTGTTTATTCTTTCGAGACCAGCTTTTTGTTTCATTGATTTTTTTGTATTATCTTTTGTCTCTATGTCCTGAATTTGGGCTTTTATTTTGGTGATCTGGATTCTTCTGCTGAAATTAGAGTTTTTGTGGTCTTGCTTTTCCAGCTTCCTTAGGTGGCTTGTGAGGCTGTTAATTTGTGTTCCTTCCATTTTCTTCATGTGCATTTGTAGGGATATAAATTTCCCTCTTACTACAGCTTTTATGGCATCCCAGAGAATTTGGCAAGACGTTTCTTCATTTTAATTTGTTTCCAGGTATCTTTTAATCTCTGTTTTGATTTCATCATTGACCCAGGAGTTGTTTAGCATCATGCTGTTTAGTGTCCATGTCTTTGTGGGTTTTGGGGGGAGCTTGTTGGTGCTAATGTTTATTTTTATTCCACTGTGGTCCGAGAAGGTGCATGGTAAAATTTCGGTCCTTTTAAATTTGGTTATGCTTGATTTATGTCCAATATGTGGTCGATCTTAGAGTATGTTCCATGTGTGTGATGAGTAGAATGTATATTCTGTGGTCTTTGGATGGAGTGTTCTGTAGGTATCAGTTATGTCCATTTGATCAAAAGTCACATTGAGATTTCAGATCTCGTTGCAGATTATTTGTCCCAATAATCTGTCTAGGGTTGTGAGTGGGGTGTTGAACTCCCCAGCTCTGATGGTGTTGGAGTCGATATCTGGTTTTAGTTTACCTAGAAGGTGCTTTATGAAAGTTGGTGCTCCTATGTTGGGTGTATATATGTTTAGGCTTGATATTTCTTGTTGATGGATTGGACCTTTTATCATTATGTAGTGGCCTTCTGTATCTTTTTCGATTTTTGATAGCTTAAAGGGTATTTTGTCTGAGACTAAGATCACTACTCCTCCTTTCTTTTGTGTTCCGTTTGCCTGAAAATTTGTTTCCCATCTTCTTACTTTGAGTCTATGAGTGTCCTTTCTAGTGAGGTGAGTCTCTTGAAGGCAATAAAATGTTGCCTTGTTGATATTTTATGCATTTTGCCATTCTATGTCTTTTCAGTGGTGCATTTAGTCCGTTCACATTCAAGCTAATTATTGAAATGTGAGAGTTGATCCCTATCATAATGTTCTTACAGAGTTGTTGTTGCTCTTCCTGCTTGTGTGTTGTCTTTCTTTTGGTTTTAGTGTTGCTTCATGTTTGTTTTTAATCTTTTGCCTGTACTCTTGTGAAGAACATTGTTGTTCTTTTTTCCTTTTCTTCTGTGTTCAATACTTTCTTAAGTGTTTCTTGTAGAGGTGGCAGTGTAGGTTTTTAGGGATCGGATATCTGGGAAAGATTTCAATTCTCCCTCACTGATGAAGCTTCACTTGGCTGGGTAGTTATTCTCATTTGAAATTTTTTATCTTTTAGAACTTTGAAGATAGGGCTCCAAGCTCTCAACCTGGAGGGTTTCTGCAGATAAATCTGCTGCTATTCTAATTGGTCTTTCATGGTAGGTAGTCTGACCTTTTACTCTTGCTGCCTTTAGGATTTTTTCTTTTATACCTACTATGTTTAGGCAAATTATTATGTGTCTGGGAGTTGGTCTTCTCATTTGTTGTCTTGCAGGGGTTCTCTGAATCTCTTGTGTTTGAATTTTTGCATCACTGATTAGATAAGGGAAGTTTTCTTGAATGATCTCATGGAAAGTTTGTTCCAATGTGGTCTCTGTTTCTCTTTCTGCCTCAGGGAGTTCGATTACTCTTAGGTTAGGCCTCTTGAGGTAGTCACTCATCTCTTGAAGGTTTTGTTCTGTCTTTTTGAGCTTATTTTCTGTGTTTTTAAGAGTTTGGGTTATTTCTATATTTTGGTCCTCACACTCTGAGATTCTTTCTTCTGCTTGGGTAATTCTGCTTTCCATGCTTATCAGTTTGTTATTTATTTCATTCACAGTATTCTTTATTACTGTTATTTCAGATATCAGCTCCTTCCTAGTTTCTTCTTGTGTCTCCTCAATTCTTTTTAATCTCTCCATTATTGTCTTGATATCTACATTTGCAGTTTGAGACCCTTCATTCTGGGGGCTTTTCATTGTTCGCATTCCAAAGTCAGTTTTCTCAGTGTCTGCTCTGCCAGGCGCCTGGGAGAAACCCATACTCTTCTTTTGGTTTTTCTTCATTTCTGTAGATTTTTCTCCCTCTCCCCCTTTCCCTCTCCTTCTTCAGTTCTGTTTTTGAGGGCTGTTTTTGAGGTGGGCTTGCTTTTATTTCTCTTCTGCAATGTCCTGTTCTTCCTTATGAGAGTTTTCTGGCTTTGTTCACTTTTCCCTCTGCTTTACAGTCTGTCTATTCAGCACTATGTAGTCTTGGTCCCATCCATATCCGTTCACCTTCAAGATTCCTGTGGACAGTGCAAACTCCTGCAAAGACCTTGCTACATACCTCTCATCATCTATTTCTGCATCTCCTATGCATTGAAATTTAAATTCATTTAAGGAATCTGCCAATTTCCACTTTGCTGAAAACAAACTTGAGCACGCTAATGAAGGACTTCCCGTCCTTGACGAATTTGTGG
>NW_007253504.1:168485-214731 GCF_000164805.1 Carlito syrichta
CTTATTAGTTTGCTATTTATTTCCATCACAGTATTCTTTACTGCTGTTATTTCTGTCATCCGTTCCTTCCTATTTTCCTCTTGTCTCTCCTCAATTTTTAAAATTCTCTCTATCAATGCCTTGATGTCTGGGTTTGTTGCATGTGACAAGTCATTCTGGGGGCGCTTCATTGTTTGGGTTCCCAAGTCTGTTTTCTCAGTGTCTGACCTCCCAGGAGTCTGTGTGAGACCTATATTCTTCTTTTGGCAGTTATTTCCTCCCTACTTTTTCCTTCCCTCCACGTCACTGTCTTCTTTAATTCTGTTATTCAGGGGTGGAGGGGTTGCCTTTACTTCAGTTGTTCAATATCCTATTCTTCTTTATGTATATCCTCTTACTTTGTTCAATTTTGGAGTTGCACTGTAGGTTGGGGGTGGTCCTTTTTGCAGTTTTGTGATTTACTTAAGGGGGGAGCTGTGATTCAGAATCTATCTGCAGGTCCTGGTATCCATCAACAGGTGTATGGATAATCTGAAACCCACTTCCCACTGCCTTGGAATCTGTCTGTGCAGTGGGGTTGTAGGTTTATTCCCTGAAATAAAATGAGGTTAACAGAGGGAAGAGAATAGAGCAGACAGTGAGGGGAAGAGGGCAGTGGAGAGATAGAGGAGTAAGGGGGAAAACAGACGAATGTACCAACAAATGGAAAGAGAGAGAAAAACTGAAACAGATAAAAACAATAGACCATTGCTAGAAACGAACCAACTCCCATACAAAAAAAACCCTAAAACATATAATGATGCTAACATACAAGCTAACCAACCTCCTTATTGGTGTGCTATTCCTCTATATAAAGATATGGTTTACCGAGAGAAGAAAAGAAAAGAAAGAGAAGGAACAAAACAAAAGGAATAGAATCAAGTCAGTAAACTCACAGAACCAATCAAGCACACTCTGAGACTTTTTGTTTAAGTTCAATGTCCTTTCAGCTCTGATTTCTAGCTGTCTTGTCAGGCTGGTAAATTTGCTCACAGTTAGGGTCAGTTGCCCCTGGCCTGCTGTGAAGGGCAGTTCAGATCACCACTCAATTCACCACTGCCCAGTTTACCACTCAGATCTGGCCTGTGTCTATTTATCAAGTTTTCGTTTTTCCCATTTTGGTGTTGTTACCTTGAATCGCCAGCAGGTGGTGCTTCTCACCGCTCTGGATTGTCTTTATCTCAGCCGCTCACCCCAGAGGGGCGGGAGTCAGAAAGAAGCCAGAAATGGGAGCCGCTGCCTCAAGGCACACGGGAGGAGACCCGCGGCCTGGCAGGACTTCATGGTGGCAGTAGTTGTGGCAGCGATCTCAGCAGACCTTGCTTGCAGGGGCTTCAAGGTCTGAAGGCCGGATCACCTCAGGCACGGGTGGTGCAATGTGCAACGACTGCCATGGAGGTGGCAGCAGTGGCGGCATCTGTGGCTGCAGCTACAGTGGCTGCCCAGACCGCCATGATGCTTCAGTGGTACCGGGGGCTGAGCCCCATGTGAAGAGCAGGCTGCCGATGGTGGGATCTGCAGCCCCCGGGGAGAGAACCAGAGTCCTTCTGCATTCTCTTTTGTGGAGGGTCTCACAGACCGGAAGTCCCATAGTTGTTTTTTTCTATTCTGTCCTTCCTCTCTTCTGGAACTCCAATTATAGGTATATTCAATCTTTTAATGTTGTCCCACATCTTCCTGAGGTTGTTTTCATTTTTTTCAATGTTTTTGATTAGATAATATCTGTTGATCGATTTTCTTCAAGTTCAACAAGACCTTTTTCTATCATCTATATTCTACTGTTAGACCTAGCCATTGAATTTATCATTTCAGGTATTCAGTTTTTTAGTTCTAGAATCTAAAATTGGTTCATTTTTATATTATATTTGTCTGTGCCAATATTTTCTATCTTATTCATTATGAGCATTATGAGTATATTACTTATGTCCTAAGTATAGTTATAATAGCTTTGCTGAAATTCTTCTTTGATACTTATAAAATCTGCATCTTTTTGTGATTGTTCTCTGTTGATTGTGTTTTTTCTGAGAATGTGTCACATTTTTCTTTCATTTAATTAAAAAATTTTTTTTCATTTGGAGTCTCACCCTGTTGCCCAGGCTGGAGTACAGTGGCTTGCTCATGGCCACTGCAACCTCTACCTGGGGGGCTCAAGGTATCCTTCCACTCAGCCTTCTAAATGGCTGGAACTACAGGCATGTGCCACTATGTTGGGCTAATTTTTTAAATTTATTGTAGAGACTAGGTCCTATCAAGTTGCCCAAGCTGGTCTCGAATCTCTGGGCTCAGGCAGTCCTTGTCATCTCTGTATGCCAAAGTGCTGGGATTACAGGTTTGAGCCACTGCACCTAACCACATTTTCCTATTTTTGTAATCTAAAGAGTAGTTTTACATATAATCCTGGATGTTGTGGCTGTTTTGTTCTCAAGATTCTATTCTGTTATTTCTAAAATTCTGAAGAGTTCTGATTACTTTTTATTAGTCAATAAGTTGGACTCAAACTAGAAACTCTGGCTTATGGTATAGAGCCATTAAAACTCAGTTCCATTATTTTTGCCTGAGCTGGGCTGCTTTGAATCAGCCCAATAAATACACAGTTAATTGTTCAGACAGAAATTTGTGCTAAGTGTATATGAATATCATAGGGCTCCTTGCTGATACTCTTTCTCTCCTCTTAGATTTCCCTCCTCACATTCTGGCAGCTCTGTTTATTCCAAAGTCTTTCTTCTCATTCTTCAAGTCAATATCTATGGCTGGTGTATAGGAGTTTTATTTGTCTGTATAATGCAAACTGTGAACACCCCTCAGGATAAAAGCCATAAAAACCCCCACCTCATGTCTTGCCATTTCTTTAAACATCAAAAGATGTGTGGTCACTTATCCTGTAAAGGCTCTCATGGCTTGAAAATTCCAGTTTCACAAAAATTGTATAGTATAATCCCCTTGATATATAAATAGACATAAAATTAAAAATGTGGCATAATTAGATATATGCTTATCATTAGGAAAACCAAACATTCTGAATGTGTAAGTTAAGTCCAAGATAATTTTTAATTATACTTGAAAAGAAACAAAAGGCAAGTATGAATCTTCTTTGCTTAAGTGATACATGTAATTTTGCCTCTATTCATTTTTATGGAGCCCCCTTTAAGAGAGAGACTGTGTTACTCAGTGGCGTTACTGTAATCCTATGATGTCATTTATTTGTGAACCTGAAAATGTTCTTTTTTATGCAATGAATCTGAGATTTCTAGTTTTTGTAATCCAGACTTCAATCTTAAATTTAAAAACCAATGAACATTATGATTATATGAAATATTTCTCTATATTTAGGTAAAAAAACATTCCTTCAAAGATTACCTAGACAGATAAGTAGATGTTATTATTGTTATTATGTTTGAGTTGGAGTCTCACTCTGTTGCCCAGACTGGAGTGCAGTGGCATGCTCATAGCCACCCCAGCATCACCTTGCTGGACTCCAGCCATCCTTCTGCCTCAGCCTTCCAAGTAGCCCAAACTACAGGCATGTGCTACCATGTCTGGCTAATTTTTTGATTTACTGTAGTGACGAGTTCTTGCCAAGTTGTCCAGGCTGGTTGAACTCATAAGCTCAGGCAATTCATTCGCCTCAGCCTTCCAAAGTGCTGGGATTATAGGCTGAGCCACCAAGTTCAGCCATAGATGTTATTTGAAAAGTATTTTCATGGCTAAAGAAATTTTAGAAGACAAAAATGCTGGAGGTGATCTGGGCATTAGTATGAGAGTTTTTCACTGGAGAATCACTAATTTGTTGTCTTTCTACAATTTAGGCCGTCACTGAAGAGAATATTGCCTCTTTGCAGAAGAGAGTGGTAGAACTAGAGAATGAAAGGGGAACCTTGCTCCTTAGTGCTCTAGAGCTGGAGGAGCTGAAAGGTGAGAATGGTATGTATACAAGAAAACCCTCATTCTTCGTCTTCTTATCCCACAAGTTCCTCTGTCTTTATCCCTATACATGTATACCATATGGATCATCTGATTCTATGATAATAAATATGTAGATAGCAGAGCTAGTAGTTGTCAAAAATAAGTTTAACAATTAGAGGATAGTACCATGTTTAAGTATATATTTTGCAATATAGACTATAAATGCTGTAGGAGTTCTATATAATTTGTATTCATTTGACATGGTCATGGTATATTATAGAAAGTATCATTTGAGAAATTATAGGAGACCTGAAGGGTTAAGTGTAGGATGCAGAGGAGGTATGTAGGATTCAGAGTGCACAAGTTCAATTTTTATATGAAGTCAGGGTGGGATAAACATAGAGTGGAGTGTGAGTAAAGACTCTAACCCTCTCCCTCCTTTGAAAAAAGATACAAAAGAGTGTATATATGTGTTAGTATGGGTTACTTTCTGGTTAAGCAAGTAGACTCGGGAATAAGATTTAATGGCACTGACTGGGAGCTTTGTCATTTATAACTGTAATCTCTCAATGCCAGTCTTCTTGTCTGTAAAATAGGAATAATATAGTATTTACTGAGTTTTGTGATGAAATTAAATGAGGCAACACTTTTTAGAGGCACTTACACAGTAAATGACCAATAATTATTAGTTAATTATTGGAATTTTTTCTGCTATTGAACTACAGAAGATCTTCTTAAGCCAGGTACTATTCAAAACTACCTGTATGAATTCATTTACTCCTCATAACAACCCTATGAGGGAAGTACTAATATTGTCCTCATTTTATAGGTAAGGAAGGGAGTGGAAATAGGATGGTAGCAGAGCTGGAAATGGCTTCTCTGCCAGATATCAAGATATAATAACATCAAAATCTGCATAAAATGAACTCAGCATAACCAAATATCAACATAATAATTAAGACTGTGATCTTGGGTCAAATGGAAGGTGCCAAGTTGTTGTCAGGGAGGGGACATTTACTGTTTCACACTTCTACCAGCAACGTATGAGTCCTCACATCCTCACGTCTTTGCTCACACAGACTTATTGGTCACTTATGTACACCAGTTATATATGCAGAAGATGAAGGTGGGAGATGACCCACCTGGTGTTCAAAAACACCCAGTTCCCACTCACTGTGCCCCATGACCCCTGTTGCTCATCATCTCTGAGCCAAACATGGACCTTCACACCTTTCTAGCCTCACTGTCCTGTGCCCAGGGAGTCTGGTGCTACTTGCACTGGACTTGTCTTTCTAATGATGTGCTCCTTACTCGCTCCCACCCTGCTCTGCACAGTCACCTTGGTGTCACATGGTGGCTGCTGAGCCCTGCTGGAAAGACATCACTCAGGTGTTCACTCAGGGCACTGGAAGCCTTGGGTGTCTAGTTTAGCCTGTGGATTCTGAAATTGGATGGCCTGTGTTTGAATCATGGCTCAACCAGGCCAAGTTTTGACTTTGAACATGTTAATTAAGATCCCCTGCCTCAGCTTCTTCATCTGTAACACCACCTACTTTATAGGATTGCTGTGAAATTAAATGAGTTGATATATGTTAGGTGCTTAGAACAGTGTCTGGTATACAGTAAGTGCTCAGTCACTTACTTCTGCTCCTTTGCCACACTCGTACCTGCACACAGCCCCAACTTGTTTTCTTCAGCTACTGCCTCCCAGCATGTCCTTCCTACCTTATTTATTTATTTTAAATCTGTTATTGATACATAATCATTGCACATATTCATGGGGTATGTGTGATATTTTAATACTTGCATACAATGTGTATTGATTCTATCTTAAGAAAACAAACAAAACTCATTGACTGTTTCCTGCTCTCCTTCCTTTCCTAGTCAAGCCTTTTGAAAGCAAGATCCTCACTCACCCATTCATTCACTCTCTTTTCTCTCCTTCCATTCATTTCTCAGTCCGCCAAGTTAGCTTTCTCCCCAGCCCACCACCCACAGTGCTCTCACCAAAGGGAACTTCTTGTCCTCATCTTAACTGGCCTCTCCTGGCATGTGACATTCCTGACCATGCTGCCTTGAAACCCTCTCTCTTGCATTTCAGGACACTGCTGTTCCTTCCCTGTTCTGCTCCTTCTTCCCCCAAGCATGTTGTTTTCCTGTAGTCCCTCCTTAAGTGCTGGCATCCCTGAGACTGTGTTACCCTCCCTCTCTCTCCCCATCCCACACCCTCACACTTTCTGCATGATCTCCCTATGTTAAGATCTCTTTTCTTCAGTTTCCTAGTCTGCAGTACTACCTAATGTATAGGATTGTTGTGAGATTAAATGAGTTAACATATGTTAGGGGCTTAGAACAGTGTTTGGCAGTTACTTCTGCATGTTTGTCACACTGGTTCCCACACATAATTAGCTCAGGCTCAGTTTCTTCTGCTACTGCCCCCCAGCATGTATTATAAGCATAAAATGAGGGTAATATATTAAGCATTGATTCAACCACCATGATTCTGTGGATGACTCCTCAAGGCAGATTCCCATTCTGGGCAGCCTCTTGAGCTCAGGTTTAAATAGCCATCTCTTCATGAGCCACTTCTCCTGGGCTGTCCATCAGGTGCCTCCTAGGCCCATGGCACCTGCTCTGGGAGCAGTAGACTTTTCTGGTCCCTCAGCACCAAATCTTTATGTGCAGAATCTTGAAACACCTTGTGCAGGTCAGTAGCACATTTCCTTCTGAGGCTAGTGGAGCAGAACAGCAGCTTTCAGGATTCAGGAGAGACATTTCTGCCACAGGGTTTTGTAGTTGCTAAAGAATTAATGATGAATGAATGAGACTTGGGAGAGGTCATGCCATGCAGATTTTCCACTCTGTGAGGTCAAGGTCAAAATTATTGTACATACCTAGTGTGGTCACTAATTTGGTGCAGTCCAGGAGGTATTCTCATCTATTCTCCCTGAATATTGCACAGTGTCTGCTGTCAGGAGAGAGATCCTGCCCATTTGCCAAAAGAACACATCTTTGAAAGCTCTTTCAATGTTTTTAAACCTTAAATAAAAACTTTCTTTGTGCTTGCCTACTCTAATCAGAGTTCAATGTCTCAGGTGCTTCTTAGGGGCAACTGTCTCAATTCCTGTTTTCTGTAATAGCTAAAGAAAAAAGAGTAGAATGTTCTACCTACTTATTCTAGTTTTCTAGAGCTGCCATGACAGAGTAAAACAGATCAGGAGCTTTAAAAACAGAAATTTACTTTCTCACAATTCTGGAGACTAGGAGTCCAAGATCAAGGTGTCAGTGGGGTTGGTTTCTCTGAGGGCTCTCTTCTTGGTCTATAGATGGTTGTTTCTCCTTGTGGCTTCTCATGATCTTACCTTTATGTGTGTCCTATCCAACTTATTTTTAAGAACAGCAGTCATATTGGATTAGGGCCCACCCTAATGACCTCATTTTGCCAATTTAAAGGCTGCACCTTCAAATACAGTCTCATTTTGGTGTACTGGGAGATTAGGACTTCACTATACCAATTTGCGGGGAACACAATTTAGACCATAACATCACTTTATAGCACTCTCTAATGAAAATATATTGGTCACACATTAAGGTAACTTTTACTTCTGGTTGGATTTTTGGGTTAGATTCGAAAACTCTAAACAATTTTCCCATGTTTACTCACCCTGAGTAGACTAACTGCAAAAGTTGAGCTGGGAGAGATGAAAGAACAGATAGAAGAGGGACGATGTTAAGTTAAAAAAGGTAACAAACAAAGCAGAATGAACTTTGAGTAATATCTTTTAGGCAGCTTTTGTGACTATTATTTTCTGTTAATTGGCAGAATTATTATTTTTTACCTTGCAACCATGTCTAGAATTGATTATGCTTCCAATATAGGTGATAGGACAAGCTTGGAATTCTTTCTTGCTAAATTATTACTGGCAATGAGGAGACCTGGACACCCAGAGGGAAATGAGATCCATTCGTCACCTTCACCTGTAAGCAACATGGACCGAGGCATGGGGTGGGGTAGGATGGGCACACAATCCTGGCTCTTCCCTGGGGCTCTGTGTCTCCTGCTAAGGCTTTGACTCCATGAACCAGGTATCTGAGAACCAATAACAAGCCAGACTAGTCTGACAGAACCTGTTGCTGAGTCCTGGGAAGAAGAAATCACTGGAAATAAATTGGTGGAACATGGAATATGATTGAGAGGGGACAATGCTCATTCGATCAGGAGACAGTCAAAGATAACTCCAGAATTCTAGGTTGGACAGGAGGGCAATGGAGGCCTTGGCTCATGTTGATTTAAGAAAGAAGATAATGGCTTCAGTTTTGGAATCATTGATTTTGAATTGCTCATGGAATATCCCAGCAAGACTGACTAGTATATGAGGGGGACGTCTCCAAAACCTGGAATTATCTTTTTAGAGGACAGGTCCCTTGTAATACACTTGGAATTTGTTCCTCCAGATCATACAGCTAGCCAAAGTTTTTATCTGGAAAATTTGAGAAAGCTGTGTCATGATTTGAAGAAGAAACGTTCCAAGTGTGGCAAACAGGTGATTGGTTCTTCCACCATGACAACACACCCGCCTACTCTGTGCTGAGTGTTTGGCAGTTTTTGCTCAAAAACAGCATGACCTTTCTATCCCACCCTCTCTATTCACCCAATCTCGCTCCAAGTGACTTTTTGTTTCCCTGGGTGAAAAAAGTCCTTAAATGGAAATGTTTTGCTGTGGTGAAAGAGGTAAAACAAAAAATAACAGAAGCATGAAAAGGTATTAAAATTGACAAATTCAAAAACTGTTTTAAGCAGTGGTGAAAACATCTCAATAGGTGGGTTTCATCAAATAGAGATTACTTTGAAGGTGACTGAAGCCTAAACATGTAAGAATAAATGCACTTTTTAAATGAATAAAGTCCTGGGTTTGGGGGGGGGTCCTCCCTCATATGAACTGCCAAGTTTAAATAATTAGGTTCAGAAAATATGACCAAGTAAAGAGTTTATTCAAGTATAAAGCTTCAGGATAGCCCCTTGGTAGACACTGACTCCAAACAAATATGGTCAGTGCTCCAAAGTGAGGCTTCAGAGACAGAGAAATTTTAGCAGAATTATAATATTTCCACACAAGACCAGTGTATACGCTACAGCAATGTGATTGGTTAGAGATGGCTACATTCCTAGGAATATTCCTTTATCATTCCATGAGGAGAGGGTGTGATCTGAGGGATCTTATCTCTAGCATCAGCTGGGGGAATGGGAGGCTGGCAGACTGGAAGAATTGCAGAGCTCTGGAGAGCATCAGGGCGAGGCCAGAAGGCTAGCTGTGAGCAGTGAGGAGGTGAACTCCTGGGGCTAAGGGATCCGGTTTGAAGGGATGGTAAACTAGAAGGTGATCAGGTGATCTAAGGCTTAGAGAATCAGGGGGTAAAGAGATCACAGGTGGGGGCCTCAGAGGACGGAAACCTGAACACGGCATGGAGCAGCAAAGGTCTGGAGGTGGCAAGAGGGCAGAGCCCAGACCCCACACAGGCCTGACCTCTATTCTGTGAGTGTGTGGTGTGCATGATGAGGAGAAACAGCTCAATGGGAGAAGGGGCAGATCAGAGGATGGTCACTAGGGAGAGGCTAGGGCTGTGTGTGGGGACTTCCAGCCATCCACATCTCCAGGTGAGAGCAGACACAGGAGGTAATGAACAGGGGTGAAGAGACAGATACTCTGCCTCACTGCCTCCAGGCAACTGGAAACTGTGCAGCAACTTGGGGAGGGTTGTGTTGCTCTGGGGTGTATGTAGGGTGGCAGGGGAGAGGAGAGAAAGTGAGACAGCAGAACCCTTTGCCCTTCCCTAGGTCAGCATGTGTAGACAGGGCTGCATTCTCTTGTGCCCTCAATGTCTCCTCTTTGCATGTGAATCTTGTCACAACCAGTCAGAACAATATCCAGTCTTTATATTATGATTCCTAAGTTAGAGCTATTCTCTTCTTTTCAGTAAGTGGTCAAAAATCCTTCAGGTTATTAAATAATATCAAAATATAAAAAATGATAATAATAATATGAAAATGTTCGCTGAGTGTCAGGGCAGACTGCTGCAGCAAAATAGACTGGATGGCTTATAAACAGAAATTTACTTCGGCCCATTTTGGAGGCTGGAAGTCTAAATCTGGGAGCCAGTGTGGTTGGGTGCTGGTGAAATCTACATTCAAGGTGCAGGCAGTCAACTTCTCCATGAGTCCTCATGTGATGGAGAAAGGAAACAAATTATCTCCCATCCATGAATTCTCATGCATGAGAAACCCAAACTTCAGAACAATCAGAAAAGAAGAGAAAAACACCCTAATAACATCAACTTGGGTGAGGATGAGGGGGAGAGAGGCTTGGACTAGGGTGGGGTTACTGTGAGGGTGAGGAAAAGGATTGTATTATGGTTGAGGTATGGTGAGCGTGGAGGAAAGGGTTGGATTAGGGTTGAGTTACGGTGAGCATGGGGGAAAGTGTTGGGTTAGGGGTGGGTTACGGTGAGGGTGAGGGTGAAAGTGAGGGTTAGGGTGGGGGTTTGGGTTCACGGATTAGGATTCGGGCTCGGGGTTATGTCTAGGGGTTCGGGGTTGGGGTTGGGGTTAGGGTTAGGGTTAGGGTTAGGTTGAGCTCAGGTGAGCCTGGATCACTTCTCTAAAAACACAACCTGAGGCCTCCCAGAATGAGGATCCCGGACTCACACCTAGAATAATCACTATTCTGTGTTCACATAGTTGCCTGTGTTTGTCATGTGTGACATGGGACTGGCTTAATCTCTTACTGTTTTTTTCCGAATTTGGTTTGCAGAGGATCATAAAAGTGAGAAAGATCAAGCTGGACTTGAGCCACTGGCTCTCAGGTAATTCATAATAAAATCTGGTAAAACCAGGGCCAAGGCCCAAGGGCAACTTGACAAATCAAGCGGCAAAAAGGAATATGCTGAGCGTGATAAAGTCTCTTATTTATTGAAAAACAACCTCACTGTTGTTTTTAGCTAAATTCTTTTCTCTTTTGATAGAATTCATTGGTACATTAATTCTTCAGACTTGGTAACCTAGAAGAAATCTGACCTAAAAGCAAACTAATGAGTCTTTAAGAGTCTTCTGCATCCCCAAAGGTCTTCCCCGCTTTTTCCCTGTGTGTTTAACAACCAGGTTGAGCTTTTTGCAAGGTTGGCCTGCCCTGAGTTGGGTTGACAGCTAGTTTAATAGTCACCCAATTTCCTTGGGGAAGAAAGGATCATACAACAGTGCCTGGTAAAAGCACAGATCACTGGGAGGCTACAGTTTCTCAGGAACCAGTTCAATGCGTCGTTTCATATAACACTTAATAAAATACGGGCTCAGCGTCCATTGTGGCCACTAGTTTGAACTCTTTGTGTCATGCTTGTACCTTATTTCACATAATTGCTTCTTAAAATATCTATGGTGAGGGACAAGGTGTCTTGATTTTGCTTTTCTTTTTTATTTCGGATCCCTCAAGAGACATGCATGGCCCGTATGTACTTCAATTAACTACGAGATTCCACTGATCATACTTTTGAATGTTGGGACAGTGTTTTGCTCTGTGTTTCTCAATGCTTACTTTGACCTTTGTACTTATGTTGGAGATGGCAACACACAGTTTTCAGTTTCAGGGGCTATGCTTTAAGCAGTGGAGCCTTGAAAGGAAGGCTGGCGGTGTCTCTGCTAGTCCTCCTCATATTAGATGGCCAGAGTGCTGGGGGCTATTGTTCTCCCTCCATCTGCACCCCACTTATTCTCCACATAATTAGAGATGAGCTATTTTGATGATTCTCTGCAGCTGTGGCCTCCTTTTCTCAGGACTGACCTTGGTTTCACCTGTTGTCATCCCTTCCCCCCACCAGGCTCAGCAGGGAGCTGCAGGAGAAGGAGAAGGTGATCGAGGTCCTGCAGGCCCAACTGGACGCCCAGGCCCTCATGCCCCCCGGCAGCCGGGCCTTGTCAGACTCCCATGGCTCTCCCAGCAGCACCTCCTTCCTGTCTGATGAGCTGGAAGCTGGCTCTGACATGGACATAGCCAGCGAGTACACACAGTATGAAGAGAAGAAATCTTCACCCGGTCACTCAGGTAGCCTTCACTTTCTGAGTGGCACCATCTCTACCTAGCCCGAGAGGGGACCTTGGGAACCAGGCCTTATAGCTCCATCTTGGTGTGCCGCCGGCTGAACACGGCTCTGGGACCAAGTGTCGATGGATCAGGATCTTTGTTCCTGACCCTACAAGTTACCTCTGTCACCCTGCCTCTCCTGGCATTTATGTTTGAGGCAAGGCAAGCCACAGTGGGGAGAGCGAGATTATGACAGACTTTTCTTCCTGAGTGGCTCTGTCTGATAGACCTCCTTATTTAAGACTGAAGACTTCTTCATTTAAGATCTCATCTCTCCAGCAACAATCTTGCTACCTGCAGTTCCTAAAGAGTGATCCCTAAGTATTTGTGGGTCTCCACAGATGCTGCTCATCTTGCCTGATATTTTTAGAGGTGCCATTTTCATGGTATTAGAGCTCTGAGCTCCACTGCCACCTCTGAGGTGGTTTGCCTCCCTAAAGGAGCTATCTGCAAGTAAGAAATGAACACTGCTAACAGTGCTTGTGCTCACTGCTTTTCCTGAAAGAAAGACTCTTGTCCTTGTACTCCTGGTAAAATATAAGGCCTAGATTCCAGTTCTCTGTAGAACATCAAACATTTTCTTTCATTCGTGGGTTTTATAGATTTCATCCATCGTACAAGGCATTCTGCTGTATTGTCTTCTAAACCATCAGCAACCAGTGCCTCTCAGGGAGTTAAGGCCGAACCCAGCAGCAAACCTACCAGCTTGCCAACTCCCCAGAATTCCCCCAAGGAGGCCAGCCAGGCCTGTCCAGGTACGCAATTGCCAATGGGGCAGCAGTTTCACCTCCCCCTCCTCAGCTGCCTGTTTGACTCTCTTTGGGGACAGGGCCTAAATGTATCACGTTCTAGACAAAATCAAGAGACCATTCTCCTTTGCCAAGTGTGTCTGATTTTTTTTAAACTTGCTTTAAGTCTTTTAGAAAATAGGTGACTCACAACAGAATTTGATCTGCATACCAGTTTTGACCAATGGTTGGCTAATCATTTTAAAAGAATCAGGTTCATTCCCTTTTCTCTCCTTTTACCCTGGTGAGCAAAAAGGCAAATGTTTCTCCCGGGATGACAGCAGCCAAAGGATAAAAAGAACTCACTCCTGCTGATGCCCGTGCATGTTCCCCATTTAAGCTGCACAGTGTTCCTCCACGGGAGGGGCTGCTCACTTCAAAACCGAGGATGCCAGGGCGTCCTCAGCTAAGTCCTGCTCACATGCATCACCATGCATGCCATTTACAGATGTACAGGCAGGCCTTGTGGTGAGCACAGTGCATATCTTGGGGTCGATTAAAAGGGTCCATTTTATTGGCATGCCCGGCTCAGTTGCCAGGCAACGCACTGCTCATGCACAGCTCTGTAACAGGAAGGGCAGGAAAGGGGCAGACTTTGTCTTCACCTCCTATCTCCTGCGTGACTGGCTGGCCTTCAGGGTGGTTTGTGGCGAGACCTGACTCGAGTGGAGGTGCTTCCAGAAAGCACAGTGCCTTCTTCTGCTGCCCTCATTTCCCGGAGGGCAATTCAACCGAAATCTTAAGGACGAGGAAGTGTTATGACTCTTCCGGAGCCTGGGCTCAAATATTCTGGGCCAGCGTGAGCGGCAACTGGACCAGGAGATCATGAGGGAAAAGCTGTTCACTCAGAGCTGTAGACATCTGCTTGTGTGTCTTGGGTTCAAACAGCAGAAGGTCCAGGGCTTTAAAATCAGAATGCCTCTGCAAGGGATGCCTGGGCTGTGTCACTTAGCGATTTGGGTGTCTGCAGTATCGCTCTGACATGGTGTCAGCGTCATGGGACAAGGGATGTGTTTTAGAATGTAAGCATTGTCTTCCACACAAGACATTCTTCACAGGCCGTCTTGGTTTCTGCTCCTGCCCTATGGCTTTTTGTAGGAAAGGAGAAACAAATCAAACATTGGAACTTGCCAGCATTGCTAAAGACCTGTCTGTGGATGGGCTGCCTAAAGATCACCCGGGAAGATTTCCTGAAATGCAAATCTCCAAGCCTTGCTCCCAGAGTTTATGAATCTGTGGAACTGCATGAAGGCCTAAAAATATGCATGTATTAGGAGTTTTTCCTAAGTGACTCAAATGGCCCGGCAGGTTTCTATGCCATTCTGAATAAGCCACTCCACCAAGGCCTCTATTTTTAGTTTGGCGCTTGAACACATTGATTTGGAATTCTGAAGTTGGTTTTCATCAGTCCTGAACTGCATGCACTAGTAATTAAGATTTCCCCACGGCTCTTGTCCACGCCTACCCTCCTCAGGATGGGCCCTGATGCTTTCAGAGGTGGAGCTCTGGGTACAGGAAGAGTCCTGTCCCAGGCCAAGGATCGGCCCATCTGGAAGCAGCACCGCAGGAGTCCCTGGGAGCAGGCAGGCACAGCTGTTCTGAGCTGTCCACGCCCAGGATGGCTGCGTGGGGCTAGGTAATGCCTCCTTCCCTTCTGCAGCCAACTGTGTTCAAGATGAACACAGGATAGGTCTGCAGGACAGCCCTGGCATCCTGGCAAGGGGGAAAGGGGAAGAGTCAGCCAGGCCAGCCTTTCTGGTGGCCACGGTTGCTTTGGCTCTCTGCGAGACCCACACTGAGTGACAGCCACCCCTCACGGCGTGGTTCCACCTTCTCAGTCTTTCCCCTGCTCTTTTCTCTCACTTTCTCTCAGTGATGTGTCTCCTTTCTCCCTGCCCTGTCTGTTTCCAGGCTTTCCCTTGCACTCCCTGCCCAAGCTGGCGAGCCTTCCCCGGGCACCACTGCCCTCGGTGCCTTCCGACTTCCTGCCTTTCAGCACCCCCGGCCCTCCCCTCCTGGGCTGCTGTGAGACACCGGGGGTCTCTGTGGCCGAGGCACAGCAGGAGCTGCAGATGCTGCAGAAGCAGTTGGGAGAAAGTGAGCACTGGCTGTGCATTTGTGTGCTTGTGAGTGGCAGCCCCACACTGGGCGGCTCTGCATGGCTTGGGCTTGATGGCAGTTTCTAACACAACACCGGGGTATGTGTTGCAGATGAAAGGCCGAGGGAACGCTCCGCTTGCTTTTTTGGAAATGTGTTGACTGTTGCTTTTCTGGAGTGTGTGTCTTGTCATTTAACAGGTGTATGTGTTCATGAGATTGTAGGCCCTGGCTCACACACTATGGACAGTGCTGGAGACCACCAAGTATGCTGAATTCCCGACAGACGGGTGAATTCCTTCCACCCCTCGCTGGCAAGGGATGAAAGAGGCATTTCATGCTTTGTGCAGGATGAAGTAGCCATGAAAAAGATGACCCCACTCAGGGGACTCTTTTGTGTGGCTATTATATTTTCCTGCTGTAATGCTTTTAATCAAGTTCAGTTCCTGACAGCATCAGGCTGGGGCCAAAAGGGTGGTGGTAGAGGGATCCAGAAAGAAGAAGTGACATAGCCCCTTTCCTCCTCGCACAAGATTCATTCCTGCCTCAGGACAAGTGACATGTAGGCTGCTAGAACCACAACACATGCTCTGGTGTTTGATTGTGAATTCTGTCCTCTGATTCCTAAAGATAATTGACCTTAGGTAGTTACATAATGCATCAACTGGTGTACTGTCATCTTTTAGAAAACCGTTTTGGTTTATTTGTGGGCTGGATACTAAGAACTAGTAGTGAGCACTTATAGATTAGAAAAAGAAAAAACCCTCACATGATGAATTTTTTTCTCTAGTAGTACCTTAAAAAATAACAGGCACTAGAGAGCAATTTGAAATGAACTTAAATCCGCTTTCTGTGCCTATAAAGAAGCGAAAGACTTGTCTCCTTATCCCTGAAGCCCCGAATGTCATTTGGCCCAACCTCTTTCTGTTGTCAATCCCTGAAATGGACACTTTGTCTTTCCCCAGTTTGATTTCCAGAACCAGCTAGACCAAGACCATTTTCAGGAGAGTTTGTACATTCTGTAGGCAGTGAGGTCTAACAGGCTAACTCTTCTGCTTACCAGCTTTACATGGGAACAGCAATCTAGGGCTCACCTAGCAATGTGAACTGGGTCTTACTTGGGCCTCACAAAACTCCTGTGTGATAAATAAAGCTTGTGTAGGAACTAAAGCTCAGGGAAGTGAAGTTACTTGTTCAAGGTCACTAGTAAGTGGGAGAAGTGGGCTTGAATCCGATCTTCTGCTCTAGGTTTCATGTTTCCATTATGCCTTTTATACTTAGGATGGTTTTTATTATTATTCTGCTTAGACTGTTGGGCTAAGCTCAGCCTGAACAGACTCTGGAAACCCCTTGTAACAATATCTTCTCTCTCTTTAGAGACCAGTGGATGGTGCTAGTGTTTCTGACCTAAAATGTATTACTTTGGCAGTTCTGGTATCAACGATTGAAGGGTAACAAATGTGTCCCATACCAAATGGCAAGAGTATTCTCTAGTTTCATTTCTTTCTCTTGCCTTCTTTTACTTAATTTTTCCACATTTACCAACTTGTCTTTGTTGAAAGGGTAGGATGGAAGGAGAGCACTATGCATGAAAAGAGTCTGTTGTGGGTTAAATTGGAGTCACATTGAGTCTCAGGCCATTGGCCAGAGTTTGGATGGTCCCAGCTTTGGTGAGGAAGATTGTAACCCTTTCTTTTCCTGCCTGAAGACATGATGTTCTCCAAAACATTACTTCCCAAGCTCGTTGTTTGCTTTGGACCAATTTTCCATGTAGACAGTTGGTGTATTGTAGCTTCTCAAGACTCTGGGGGTGAAAATCTTGTGCAAGTCTGTATGGTGCAAGCCTTTGCATGGTTTAGGGCATATGCTCTATATTGTGAGCCAGAGAGCCTGGGATATGAGAATATTGGTCATAATCACTGGTAGACTTGGAACTTCCCATGACCTCGATTAAAAAGTAAACTGGCTGTCTGCAACCACTGATTTCTCTCTTTGCCTCGGAATGGGCTGGGGTTGAAAGGGGTGTGGAAGAGGCAGAAAATAATATTTTTATTGAATTCCTACAAAATTTAGGTGCTTAAAATTTAAATCTCCCTTCTTAACTCCCAGCAATCCTAATGAACATCTAGTATTTTACATATTGGAGAAAGAGACACCCATGACAATATTTTTCAAAGTTTGCTGCTTATTAGAATCACCTGGTATGATTTTGAACCATCCCTTGCTCAAGATGTATCCCATACCAATGAAGGCAAGATTTCTGGGGGTCTACATAGCAGTATATTTCCTTACATATTTCCTTAATGTGTTGCTAAATTTGAGAAACGGTTATGAATGGGGGTAGAAAGTGGCTTGTGGCAATTGCACTAACCCCTCCCAGGAGTCTGGCTTGGTTGGAGGAAGCAATGCCCTCACTCCTGTTTACGTATGCAGAGCGACCTATCTGTTCTGCTGCCCCCGTTCATAAGAAGGGAGTGGGCTTCCGAATATCTCCTAAAGTACGACCCTGCCCTCTTCTCTCTCCATCTCCGTCATGCTGGGTTTCTTTTCACTCGGAAGCAGAGATGATGGGCCTCAAGTGAAAGGCCTGGGATGTCACAGGGTCTGTGGAAGTACCGGCCTGCGAAATGAAAGGTCCTGCCTCCCTCTTTGGAATAGCGTTCAGTGATTCTTTAGACAGGAGTGGTAGCATTTTTCAGTTCCTTGAATCATGACGGATGGGATCCAAGCAGCCCTTGCCTTCCCCAGCGCCTTCCCCAGCCGCAGCTAAGAGTTCTTCAGTCCAGAGGAACTGGGACCACCATATCCAGCTGGATGTCACGTCCCATTCTCCTCTGAAAAACTTCCACGGATAGATGGAAACACTGACTGGCTAGCTTCTGGGGAAGGCGAGCGCTTATAGGCAAACAGATATTCCTGTTCATAAGTAAGCTCAATCCCATATCCCACTGCACTTTTGACTCCTAACTTTGGGGTGAGTCCCACTTTGGGAACTTCACTTGGACTCTGACATGAGGAATTATAGTCAGAGCCAGGAGTGGGGCCGCTGGACTTTTCCTTTGTGTGCCCTGGTGACTTTCAGACGTGCATCTGTCCTCTGTCCCTCGTGTCTCATTCTAGGCCGTGTGAAGAGCAGAAGTATCGCCTCTAGGTTGCGAGTCTTCATCTGAGTCGTATTCCGCAGTCGACTGGGAGTTCTGACACTCCACGTGTTCTCTTTTAGTCTCCATGCTTAGCAATCACACACCCCCTTGCTCATCCTTCCCTTCTAACAACCTGTTTGTTTCTAACTCATGTTTCTTTCTGCCCAGGTGTCAGCACTGTCCCCCCCCTGCGGCTACATTGCCAAGCAGCCACGGGGACGCCAGCTCTTCCCGCCACCTCAGCACTGCCCAGCCCCACTGTCCTCAGGGTGGCACCATAGAACTGGGCAGAATCCTGGAGCCTGGCTACCTGGGTGGCAACGGCCCGTGGAACATGATGAGGCCCCAGAAAGGGAGTGTGTCTGGGGGAGACCTATCCTCAGTCTCCTCTGTGTCCCAGCTGAACTCCAAACCCACAGGTAAAGCACAAAGCTGATGGGGCCGGTCTTTAAAAGAGAATCTCATTCAGAATCTACACCTTTCCTATGTGGGCAGAGCTTTTCTCGTTCCCCTTGTCCCCGACTCACAGAGTGAATGTGACACGAGAGGGCTGCATCATAGCACAATCCTTCCTGTGTGCAGGGCTTCATTCTCTCTGCCCCGGGCCTCATGTTCTGTGGGGAGACGGGAAAGCCAGGGCCCTGCTCCTCGTTTTCTCTTACTCACGTCCTTGTCTCTTTCCTTGCACCCTGACCTCTTTGCGGCCTCTCTCTCCGATCCCTCCAGAGTGCCAGGCATGGAGGTTCTCAGGGACTTCCTTCCGACAGTCAGGAGTGGCTACAGAAAGGGACACAGCTCTCCTGCCCACACCTATATCCGGGCATCTATCCTCCAGTCACACTGAGTGGAGAGGTGGAGCCAAGCACTGGAGTGCTGGCATGAGGCTCAGTGCCAACAGGGAGACTACTGGGTTTTCAGGAAAAGGCTAAGCCCAAAGCGGAGGGGTGCAGCTGATGTGGTCTGTCATTGGCATCCCTCCTGTTTCTCTTTCCTGCATTTTTTTCCTTCTCTGGAGGTGATCCTTCCCCCTCTCTCATCTACCTTCAGACCCCTAAATCCTTGCAGGCGACTCATTCTTCCTACTATATTAAAAGTGGTATCAGTCATTAACCATGTAAGGTGAGTTTAAGGTCAGGCACTTCTAACTCCAAGGCAGGAACCCCTCCCGCCCGCGACACCCACCCCAACACCCACGCAGCAGAGGTGCCCAGCTCAGCATTCTGTCACAGTAGCCGCCGCACTAGATTCTCACGGAAGCTTGAACCCCGTTTGAACTGTGCACACACAGGGTCCCTGTTGTGAACTGTGCACACACAGGGTCTAGGTTATGTGCTCCTTATGAGAATCTAATGCCCGATAATCCCCATGCCATCCCCATCCATGGAAAAATTGTCTTCCACGAAACCAGTCCCTGATGCCAAAAAAATCGGGGCTGCTTTAAGCCCCCTCTCCATGGGTGGTTGAAGGGGATTTGTCCCTTGCTCAAGAGCACTCGGTCATATATCAATTAGAAGAAAAGGTTGAGAGAAAAAGTAGAGTGAGTCCTTCCCTGTCATTCTCCAAGTCCCACCCAAGAGGTGGCCATGTCTTTCCAGGCGCGAGAAAGGCCCTTCGGTAAATTCTCTAAAACATGGGGAACTCCCTTTCACTTTACAAGAGCCCTTGTGGCAGGAGGCCCATGGGATTTCCTTAGCAATTAAACGAAAGTCCGTACAGTCTTCAAACAAACCACCGTTCCCAGGTTCCCAGGGGTGCCCATGTGAGAGGATGCAGTTGGCCGGAGGCGAGTGATGTTTTGGGATCCTGCTGGGAGGCCACTGGCTGGGTCCCACTCCCACTAGTAACTAGGATTCTCCATCTGCCACCTTTCCCCACATCCTGGTGGGATGGCTGCAGGGGCTGACCTGCTGGAAGAGCATCTTGGTGAAATCCGGAACCTGCGCCAGCGCCTGGAGGAGTCCATCTGTATCAATGACCGCCTGCGAGAGCAGCTGGAGCACCGGCTCAGCTCGACTGCCCGAGGAGGGGGTAGGATGGCCCAGGCCTTCCTGTTCCTGGCCTTATCTAGGGAGCTTCTGAAGGGAGGGCCCTTAGGCAGAGCCTCACAGATTTCCAAGCGCCTTGATACGCTTCACTTCACTTGCTCCCGACAGAACAGTCCAGCAAGGGTCGTGGGCCGAGTACTGTTACCCCTCCTTTATGGACATATCTGAGCTTAGAGGGTAACTTTCCTCGGGCATGCCAGGTCTGGTCTCCAGAGTCACTTAACTTCTCACCCATCCTTAATCTGCTTCTATACTGTGGGCTGATTCTCTGTGCTCTTGCTGTGTGATTGACAAGGGATAGAGCCAGGTCTGCAAGGGTTCACCCCCACCCCCGCCCATGTCCCCAGCTGCTTCACCGAGGTGGCCGTTCTCCCCAGACTCTCCTTCCAGCTGCAGTCACTTAGAGGCCAACCCTTTCATACACTGTCATCCTGCCCACACTGCAGCAGCAGATGTTTATGGAGAGCCTCCTGCACCATTGTCGTTACCGTGTGTGGAAATGCCTGCAAGAACCCCGGAGAAGAGGCTCACAGAAACCAGGCTTTCGGCCCATCATGCATTATTTAGTCTCAGGCCTTGAGTCCCTGGGGTTTTCTGCTGGGTTGGGCCACATAGTACAGAACTTCTCCTTTGGGAGACATACAACAGGAAACTTCTGGAAGTGTCTGTTACCCAAATGTGTGCTTTCTGGCACAGGATCCACCTCTAACTTCTACAGTCAAGGCCTAGAGTCCATACCTCAGCTATGCAGTGAAAACAGAATCCTCAGGGAAGAAAACCAAAGCCTTCAGGCTCAGCTGAGTCACATTTCCAGAGGTGGGTGCTCAAAAACCACACGGTGTGGTCACTTCTAGGTCCCTTTTTTCCCTGGTTGCACTGATCACCAATCGAAGAAGCCAAGAGAGGAAGGCAGAGATCACAGAGCTACACGGATCCACCAACCCAACATCGTCATAGCTGTTTCTCAGTCTAGAAAGGGCTGCTTCACTAAGAGGTCCCAACTGTGGGCCCCTCCAGCCCTAGGCTCCGGGGGTGAATAGCTCTAGAATGCGTCGTTGCAGTAAAAGCCCACCTGCAGATACGCAGAGTCACAGGTTGTCAAACTGGACACCAATTTGGAATCTGCTCTGCCTCCCCTACTCACAGCTGATATGGAACCAGGACAGGAAGGAGTATGAGTCCCGATATTCTCTCCCTGTTTCTCAGACATCGCTGCAGCTCTGTTGTCCCTTATGGTCCTGTCCTGCCGTCCCTCTGCCTTCTCCCCATACCACCTCACTCATACACTCAGGGCTCTCATCTGGTCAGCACTGCTGTGACTCCATGTTTGAAGGCACCAGTAAATGTCCTTCAGAACTTTCCCAATTCATTCAAGGGGTGTTTATAGGTGGGTATCATTTCCCACGTGGCCTGGAAGGCAGCTGAGCTTAGTGTTAACCGATTTGATCAAATCAATATATTATCAGTAGCAAATTGCATTAATTTACAAATATTTATTGAACAGCCATAAGATGACTAAGAATAGTATCCAAAAGGATTAAGTCCAGACTGAAGGAATGCTTATGGAAAAGGGAGATGACGTCAAGAGACATTTCTAAATTAGCCGCTTCAGAGCAAAGAGGCTTGAGGGGAAAGGTCACTGCTTGGGGAAGATAACAAAAGTTGATAGATAAGAGAGAAGGCAGGACGACTCGATGACGATCGCATGCTTGGAGAGACTAGAACAGACCTCACAGGTGAGCGGACAGTAAGAGGTTTAACTGAGTACAATTTGCTAAGCTCAGGTCAATTCACCCCGAGAGGATTGTCTGAACCTTCAGCCTTTTCTGAATTTCTACCAGTAATTTTTGACAACTTGTAAAAATCAGTGAATTGTCACAGGGTCCAGAAGAGAACGCATGCCCAAGTTTCAAAATAATGAAAATATGTCCTCAAAAAATCTTTACGAATTTTTTCAAGCTTCAAGAATGGACTTTTGAATGAGTGGTAGGTGAGCACATGGAAGATGGGAAGGGATAGAACCTGGAATGTTTCCTCTAAGAGCAAGGGAGGCCGGATTAAGCCAGTGGGATGGAGGCAAGTGCGGGGAGAGGCGCACGGCGCCCGGGCGGCGTGGGATGGTGAGCCAGCCTGCCCTCTGCCCACCAGCACAGGGCCTTCCTTCCCTTCCCCGGAGTCTGCGGGTCAGGGCAGATGTGCTTGGGCTTGTCTTCCTGCCCAGCGTTGGCCCCACAACGGAAACACTCCTGTGTTCTCTCCAGAGCACTCCCGAGAAACAGAAAGCCTGAGGGAGGCCCTGCTGTCCTCTCAGTCCCGGCTTCAGGAGCTGGAAAAGGAGCTGGAGCACCAGAGGACGGGAAGGCAGCAGCTTTTGGAAGATCTGAGTGAGAAGCAGCAAGAGATCTTGCATTTCAAGGAGGAACGTCTATCCCTCCAGGAAAATGGCTCCAGGTCAGAGGCCCATTGGTAGACACGGTGGCCCCATTTTCACATTAGAAGAAGGGGTATCGACAGGACAGTCCATGTCCTCTTTTGGAAGCCTCAGTTTCCCCTCTACTATTCCTGGTTTAGGGGTGGCTTTGAGTGGGAAGAAGAACCTCTCTGGGAATGTCCCTTTCACTCCAAAATTGAGAGAGTAAATTCTGTAATAGAAGGCTTCAATCTATCAGAGCCTGGAGAAAGAACATTCCTACACTTCCATTTAGATACCATAACCGAGGAAGCCTCTACACTAGCCATGATGCTTGTTCCTGCCACAAGCCCTATCATAACTCCTGTCAACATGAAAAGAGCATGGTAGGAGCAGTTAGAAGTCTGTGCTGGTATCTCAGTTCTACTCTTAGCTAATGTAGCTAATGGTATGACTTCAAGCAAAGTTACTTTGCCTCTCTAAGCCTCTGTTTCCACATCTGTAAAAGGAAGTTGATGGCTTTCATGACCTCCTGAGTTGACATCTGGGGCTCAGAGAGGTTGGCTTCCGGCTTATTATCCCTGTGTGGCTGAGTGGCCCCGCTGTTCAGTAGACCTTGCCTCTCCCCTGGCAGGCTGCAGCACAAGCTGGCCCTCCTGCAGCAGCAGTGTGAGGAGAAGCAGCAGTTCTTCCAGTCCCTCCAGTCAGAGCTGCAGATCTACGAGGCCCTCTGTGGCAGTTCCAAGAAGGGCCTGAAAGGTACGTGTTCTGACCCCTCCACCCCATGAGCTTTCTGCTCTTGCTGAGGATATGAGCGAGGCCTTTCCTTTGGAAGCTGTGGAAATCATGGGAAGCTACAGCGTTCTCTCAGAAAACCCCAGCCAGGCCTGGGCTCCCAATAAGAAGACAGTGGAGTTCTCAGACACAAAACCCAAAGGACCCCAGAAGTAAATTTTACCCACTTAGATGACCAGAGACAAGTTCATCAGTTTCCAGATTATATCTTTTTTATTTTAAGCAAAGACCTGTCTTAATAGTATTATCATTTGATCTTTAATCAATGGTCTTTAATACTGTGAATAATATATACTGACAGCACATGCAGCCAATGTAGCAGGCAGTTTGCTCCTGCCAACCCTTTCCCTAGTGCGAAAATGAAAAGATACCAAAAACAAACAAACAAACAAACAAACAAAAAACACCTTATAGAAATACCACTAGTAGGGCCTAAGTTTCAATCCTGAATTTAAGTGTTAAGTGCATTTATTGAGCACTTTTGTCAACTACTGAAATAATAATCTAGTATTTGAAAACCTTGGTATATTTCCCCATTCTTCTTTAAGTAGAGAAGGGTATTCAAAACATGATGTTTTTGTTTATTTGTTTGAAAATATAATACGTTACAACAGGCTGGAACAGAGGGCTAACATGAATGTCATTAAATTTAGCAGAGGGCCGGGTTTGGTGGCTTAGCCTGTAATCCCGCGCCTTTGGGAGGCTGAGGTGAGTGGATTGTCTGTGCCCATGGGTTTGAGACCCGCCTGGGCAGCAAGACCTCATCTCTACAATACATCAAAAAAATCAGCCGGGCATGGTAGCACATGCCTGTAATTCCGGCTACTTGGAAGGCTGAGGCGGAAGGATGGCCAGAGCCCAGCAGGTCGAGGCTGCGGTGGCCGGGAGCGGCCACTGCACTCCAGTCTGGGTGACAGAGTGAGACTCCAACTCAAAAAAAAAAAAAAAATTTAGCAGAGATAAAAAATAAAATCCTGAGCTTGATTAAAAATACCAGTGGGAAAAACCCCCAACATATTCGTGGTAGAAATATAGGATGGGGGTCTGGTTCTGCAGCCATTCATGAGCTTGAGGGTGGGGGAGCCTGGAAGAAACGTTTACCCAAGTAAAGTGTAGGTCAAGGGTCTGCTAGAAAAGTCAACTCAACCTGAGACCACAGGAGTATAACTGTGATGCTATACTGAGCGGCACTGTCCTGTCAGAGGGCATTGGCACACTAGGGAACATAACAAAGACAGGAGGCACAATGGTGTGGGACTAGAAATCTCAGACAGACTGAAGAAGCTAAAAAAATTCAGCTTTGAAAAGATCCTGAGGAGATGAGAACCGGCTTCAGATATTTGAAGAACTGTCAGGTGAAAAAACCTGATGCGTTTTGTGTCCCTTCAGAGGGCCAAACAAAGGGTAAAGAATAATGGAGTTTAGATAAAAATTTTCATAACATCTGACTGAGTCTCCTAATTTACTAAAGAGAAGGTGAACTGGACCTTGAGGACACATAGGGGGCTCCTCAAGCTGAGAGAACAGCACAAGCCCAAAGTCATATGAGTAGTCAGTGGGGAGACCAGCTGACCCACAGGAAGAGCTTCGTATCAGGGGGAGTGAGAAGTCAGGTTAGTGGGACAGAGAGTCACTGGGATTCAGAAAGCCTACATGTCAGAATAAAAGTTTACACTTTATGCAGGAGAAAATGAAGATAAGTCTGTTTTTTCTTTTTTTCAAGGAACATAAGCATGTGATGAAAACAGACCTTTAAGATGTTAAGTCTCATGGGATGCACTGGAGTTAGGAGACCTTAGAATCCAGGAAACCTACTAGATAGGTCTAGTGATGTTCTGGGACATTAAGAGATGGGAAGATGAAAAAAGTTTCTGAAAAAACAATAATCAAAATTTAGTGAGAATTTGGATTTAGAGAGGAAGGAATATGTCACAGAACTTTGGGCAAGATTCAATCATTCTTTTTTTTTTGAGTTGGAGTCTCACTCCGTCGCCCAGGCTGGAGTGCAGTGGCATGCTCGCAGCCTCTTCAGCATCGACCTGTTGGGCTCCGGGGATCCTTCTACCTCAGCCTTCCAAGTAGCCGGAACTATAGGCATGCACTACCACACCCGGCTAATTATTCATTTCTTTATTGTAAAGATGCGGTCTCAGCACGTTGCCCAGGCTGGTCTCGAACCTGCGGGCTCAGGCAGTCCTCTCGTCTTAGTCCCCCAAAGTGCTGGGATTACAGGCTTGAGCCACCATGCCTGGCCTAAGATTCAATAATTTTTTTCATGCCTTTTTCCCTGCTTATAGGCCTTTTAAGATTCATTCTCAAACCTACTACCACTAAAGCTCCATAGCCCCTTAGACTTAATTTCAAAATCCAGTAAGAACTCCAAACTGAAAGCTTTTGCACATACTCATTTGATGACTGAAACCTAAAGGAACGGGCCAGGGGACAGTCACAGTCTTTCTTGATCTACTTGGAATATTCACACAGCTCATTGCAGTGTGTTTGATTAAGGGGTGTGGCTCAGAGGCAACTGGGTCACGTGACGCAGGGTGTATGTGGTCTATACACCCTACTGTCTGTTAAACCCAAACAGATTCTGCCTTTTGAAATACATCGGGCCTTCAGGTTTTCAGAGAAGGACTGTGGCCTTATAGCACATCTCTGAGTGTGATGGCCATCAAATCCCACTCTCTCACCCCCTACCCTTCTCGAGTTTCGTGCTGACCTTCTGCCTGCGAGAACCCTGCAGTCTAGCCTGCAGGACTAAGGTTACCATGGAGAGGAAACAATGGACCTGTCCTTCTCTGCGAACCAAATGCCCTCTGGGTGCACGTGGGTCGTATGAACCTCAGGGAAATTCCAGGCTGAACCTGCACCATCTCAGCATGCCGCAGGCTCCACACAGTTCTGGTGACATCTCTATCGCATGTGTGTTGCACAAGGTGCTGGGATTGCAGTAGAGTCTTTGGCAGAAAGGAATGTCACAGAGGATGTTCTGACAAGTGCTTGGAAATAAAACACTTGGTCACTGCCACCTGCCCCCTCGTCTCTCTCCTTTCAGCTTATTGTCCGGATGCTTGTCATCAAGTCCCTCTGAGCAGTGACTTGGGCCACCTTGTGGCGGAGATCCGAGCTCTGAGAGGGCAGCTGGAGCAGAGCATTCAGGTGAACAATTGTCTGCGACTGCAGCTGCAGCAGCAGCTGGATGGTGGTGCTGGCAAAGCCGGCCTCAGCACCTCCTCTGTTAACCAGAACTTCCTAGCCAGCACTGACTTTGGAAACAAGCCGCCGCTCCTCCAAGGTAGGAAGGAAAAGGGAACGAGGAAGCCTCAGTCAGCGGGAGGGCCCACAGTGGAAGGAACAGTCTGTCTCTCCCATGCTCCTTAGGGTCAGGTTGAAATTGGAGATGTTCTAATAAAGCACCCTGAGGGAGAGTCAGACCTCCAGACTCTGAATTTGCCTCTTACGGGGGGTTGCTTTGGGCAGTGTTTAAACTCTCAGATGTTTAAGCCTTAGTTACCTCATCTTTAAGATGGGGATAATAGTGATGGTGATCAGAATAATATTAATGATATATACCTTGTATGGTTATACTGAGCTTAGATGAAATAACTTAAAAGTGCCTGGCACAATAAGAATTGCTCAATAATGAGCAGCTATATATGTTAATGTCTATTCCTTGTGTTTGCTTAGTGCTTTAATATATGCCAAGTGTTTTCAAATATGTGATTTCATCTGTAGTAGGAGAGTTCTTACTATCTCTGTATTTCACACGATAAAACTTAGGCACTGAGACACGAACAGACCAGGGTTTATAGGAGTTAGAGACAGAGCCCGGCTTAGAACCGGATGTTTTGACTTCTAGTCTGTGCTCCTTCCCCTTCCCCATGCTCTGCCTCGGTATTGCTGACCTTCCCAGACTCTCTAGGCTTGCTTTCCTTTCCCTCCTGTGTGAATAAATGTTGCCGTTCCTAAGGAAGCCAGGACCCTGGGGAAGTACAGGATGACGGGCAGGCTTGTTCCAGGTGGCAGCCGTTCACTTCCTCCACCCCGCCCACTTGCTGCCTTTTCAGACTGGACCAGGTCTCTTCCTCTCTTCTCAGCATCCCTCATCAGTCTCACTTTAATGTGAATTTTAATCGAGCTCTCTCACAAGCCTCTTGACTCACTCAATTTCTACTTCCTCTTCAGTTTTTTCTTTTGATATACAGTTTAATACACCATCTCCGTTTGCTTCCATGGCCATGTCTTCCGTTTTATTCTGATCAGGCACCACTGCTGTTCAGTTTCGCTAAAGCTGATCTTTCAAGCCTTTATGCCAGCTGTTCCCAAGCCATGCCAACCTTATTTTTCCCTCTGGTTCTTGCAGATGCTAATTAATTTATCAGACAATAACCTCATTTGGCAAAGAAGGCAACAAGAACACACTCATGCTGTTTGGCAATTAAATATAAAAATGCATGTGGGCTGCCAAGTGCAGTGCCTGGCTGCTAGAGACTGCGTTACCTGCACTGGGCAGATGCCTTCCCTCCTTGGGGCTGCTGGGATGGTTGTAGTGTTAAGCTTCACCTCCTCTTCCCTCTCACCAGGCTTCCTCCTCTCATCGGCGTCCCATATGCCAGCTGAAACTCGCCCCACGGGCTCAGCTCCTGCTCCCCTTCTTCCTGCACCCCAGGGGCCAGGGCTGGAAAGCAGGCTCTGAGCCACACTCACCTGAGCAGGACCTTTTTTGCCTTCTTTGTGGTGCTTTCCCGTTCTTACACAGCAGGGTCCTTTCTTGTCTCCAACAGGGCAACTTTAACCCATGAAACCTTCTGCCTTCTCTCTTCTCAGTACTAACTCAACAGAATGGTGACTAGAATGTTGAGTTTTATCCCCCATGAATCCTTATTTGATTTAATGTTTTTACATATATGCTCTATATGCTTTCTCATATTTATATTTAGTTACAAGGCATTGCATCAGGCACTACATACAAATTATACTCAAAACTAGATTTACAAAAATAGACCTGATAATTTTTTAAACTAGATGTTGCTTTCTCATGGAACATCTTTCTTTTTTTTTTTTTTTTTTTTGAGTTGGAGTTTCACTCCGTTGCCCAGACTGGAGTGCAGTGGCCGCTCCCGGCCACCACAGCCTCTACCCACTGGGCTCTGGCGATCCTTCCATCTCAGTCTTCTGAGTAGCCGGAATTACGGGCATGCGCTACCACGCCCGGCTGATTTTTGATTTATTGTAGAGATGAGGTCTCGTTGCCCAGGCGGGTCTCGAACCCGCGGGCTCAGGCAATCCACTCACCTCAGCCTCCCAAAGGCGCAGGATTACAGGCTGAGCCACCGAGCCCAGCTGGAACATCTTTCAATTAAAGGAACATCTTAGCCTAACAAATCTCCTAAGGAAGCTAGAAAGACAAGACCATCAAAACCCCAACATCAGCAGAAGAGTCCAGATCACCAAAGTAAAAGTTCAAATACAGGACATAGAAGACAAAGATATCATAGAAAAAAATCAGCAAAACAAAAAGCTGGTTCATTGAAAGGACAAACAAGATTGACAGACCCCTAGCCAGATTGGCCAGAGGGAGAGACAGAGAGGAAGAGAGAGAGAGAGAGAGAGAGAGCCCAAATAAACAAAATCAGAAATGCAAAAGATCAAATCACAGCAGACCCTGAAGAAATACAAAAACATCAGAGATTACTATGCACCCTATATGGAAACAAACTCAAAAACCTGAATGAAATGGAAGACTTTCTGACATCACACAACCTCCTAAGGTTGAAATAAGAAGAAATTGAGACATCAAGTAGACCAATAACAACCCAGGATAGGCCAGGCTCAGTGGCTCAGCCTGTAATCCCAGCATTTTGGGAGGCTGAGGTGAGTAGATTGCCTGAGTCCGTGGGTTCGAGACCAGCCTGGGCAACTTTGTGAGACCTTGTTTCTACAATAAATAAAAAATTAGCCGAGTGTTGTAGGGCGTGCCTGTAGTTCTGGCTACTTGGAAGGCAGAGGTGGAAGGATCGCCGGAACTCAGCAGGTCAACGCTGGGGTGGCTGTGAGTGTGCCACTGCACTCCAGCCTGGGTGACAGGGTGAGACTCTAACTCAAAAAATCCCCAATAGAACAACAACAACAAAATCAACCCAGGATATTGACTCTGTCATAAGAAAACTACACACACACACACACACACACACACACACACACACACACACACACACACACACAAAGTCCTGGACCAAATGGCTTTTCGGCTGATACCAATCCTATGGAAAGAATTCCAAGCAATCAAGAAAGATGAAACTCTCCTCAAATCTTTTTATGAAGCTAACATCACACTGATACCCAAACTGGGTAAAGGTCCAACAAAGTAAGAGAGCTACCGGCCAATATCCCAAATGAATATAGATGCAAAAATATTCACAAGAGTCTAGCAAATCAGATCCAACAACACATTTCAAAAATCATCCACCTTGACCAAGTAGGCTTCATTCCTGGGATGCAGGGCAGGTTCAACATCCAGAAGACCATAAATGATACTAGGAATTACATGATTATATCATTAGACATAGAAAATGCTTTCAATAAAATCCAGCTTTCCTTCTTGATAAAAACTCTTGAACTCCTAGGCACAGAGGGAACATACCTCAAAAGAATAAGACCCATCTACAATAAACCCACAGCCAACATATTGCTAAATGAACAAAAATTGGAAGCATTTCCCCTAAAAACCAGAACAAGACAAGGTTGTCCACTCTCACCCGTCTGGTTCAACGTAGCGTTGAAAGTCCTAGCTAGAGAAATCTGACAAGAGAAGAAAATCAGGGGTATCGAAATAGGAAAAGAGGAAGTCAAATTATCCTACTTGGCCGATGGTATGATTCTATATCTCAAAAATCCAAGAGAATCTGTCAAAAACCTGCTTGCACTGATGAAGGACTTTGGCAAAGTTTCAGGGTACAAAATCAGAGTGCAAAAGACAGTTTCAGTCGTATACACCAACAACAAACAGAACCAAATAAAAAGCACAATCTCATTCACAATAGCAACAACAACAACAACATGAAATACTTCAGCATCTTCCTAACCAGAGCAGTGAAAGACCTTTACAACAAAAACTACAAAACACTGCTCAAAGAAATCAAAGATGACACAAACAAATGGAAAAATATTTCATGATCAAGAATCAACGTTAAGATGTCCATCCTACCCAAGGCAATCTACAGATTAATGCAGTACCCATTAAATTACCAGCAGCATTCTTCTCTGATTTGGAAATGACAATATTGAAATTCAGATGGAAACAAATGATCATGAATAGCCACAACCATCCTCAGCAAAAGAAACAAAGTGGGAGGTATCACACTTCCAGACTTTAAACTTTTTTATAAGGTTACAATAGTCAAAACAGCCTGGTATTGGTACAGGAACAGGCATATAGACCAATGGGACAGGATAGAGATTCCGGAAGCAAAACCTCAATTTCTCAACCAACTCAGCTTCGACAAAGCCTCCATCATCAGTCACTGGGGAGAGGAGAACCTATTCAGTAAATGGTGCTGGGAAAACTGGCTGACCACATGCGAAGATTAAAACAAGACCCCTACCTATCACCATACACAAAAATCAACTCTAAATGGATCAAAGACCTAAACATAAAACCTCAAACTAAGAAACTTCGAAAATGCAGGAGACACTCTTATGGAAATTGGAACTGGCAACCAATTCCTGCTCAAAACCCCAAATGCCCAGGCCGTAAGAGATAAGATTGACAAACAGAACCTTATCAAACTGAAAAACTTCTGCAAATCAAAAGAAGCCATCAAGAGAGTGAAGAGACAGCCCACATAATGGGAAAAAATATTTGCCAACTGTATATCTGACAAAGGCCTAACATCTAGGATCTACAAGGAACTCAAATGTGCTGAAAAGAAAAAAACAAACAGCCCTATTAAAAAGTGGGCAAATGATATGGATAGACACTTCTCAAAAGAAGACATATGAGCAGCCAACACATACATGAGAAAATGCTCAGCCTCACTAATAAAAAAAATGCAAATTAAAACTACAGTGAGGTACCATCTAACTCCAGTCAGGATGGCCATCATCAATAACTCAAAAAGCAACAGATGCTGGAGAGTATGCAGGGAAACAGGAACACTTCTAAATTGTTGGTGGGATGTAAACTAGTACAGCCTCTGTGGAAAACAGGTGGTGATTCCTAAAAGATCTAAAAATCAACCTTCCATATGACCTAGCAATCCTCCTTCTGGGACTATACCCAGAGGAACTCAAATCACTCTATAAAAAGGATACCTGCAGGCACATTGCCACATCACTCACAATAGCAAAAACAGGGAACCAACCATGTTGCCCATCCAAACAGGACTGGATAAAAAAAAATATGGTGTATATATACACAAGAGAATATTACACAGCCATGAAGCAGAACAAAATTATGAACTTCAAAGCAACTTGGATGGATTTAGAGTCTAAAATACTCGGTGATCTTTCACAGAAACAAAGAACCAAGTACCACTCATAAGCGGACCCTGAACAATTATCATAACACTACAAGAAAGAGATCAGCAGTAATGGGATATTGTGTGGGGGGTGGGGGGAGTACACTTCATCAATAAGAGTACCTGATCTTAAACCAGGTGAAGAGGGGATCAAGTGAAACCCAAACTTTACCTGTACAATGACCATAACTACCTCTGAATTGTACCCCGTAGTTTTAAAATAAAAATTAAAAAAATAAAAATAAAGGAACACCTTTTTGTTCTGAAGAATAGAAACATGCTAAACTGACTGTTGGCTATTGCTTTTGATTGTAGTATCTGGATGGCAATTATGTGAGAGGTGAGTCCTCTGCCTCAGGTCTTGGCATGTGCATGGTGTGCAGTGTTCCAGAGATTCTGAAATTGTGGTTGTCTTTACGCCCTAGATCCAGCTGCTTCCCCTCCAGTGCGGGATGCTGGCATGCATTCTCCAACTCTGGTCTTCCCCGGCTCTTCTTCCGCCACTCCTGGCTCAGAAACGGCCGTATTCAACAGGACAGATGGTAAATACGGCAACTAAATGTCTCAGGAACTGACAATGGAATGTCATTAACACGAACAAGCCTTGGTTCTCTATACGCCCTTGATCTGAATTTAGAGATTTTTCTCTGCACTCCACAAGGCCTTCAGCCCTACTCGTTGCACCTTATGCGACTGTCTTTCTTGTCTTTCTTCATCCTCCTCTTGTTTCCTCCTGTTCTTTGGTTCGTCGCCCTGTCATCTCTCCATTCTTAAAAGTGCTGTCTGTTGATTGCCTGAGCCCGCGGGTTCGAGACCCGCCTGGGCAGCGAGACCTCATCTCTACAATAAATCAAAAAATCAGCCGGGCATGGTAGCGCATGCCTGTAATTCCGGCTATTCGGAAGGCTGAGGTGGAAGGATCGCCGGAGCCCAGCAGGTCGAGGCTGCGGTGGCCGGGAGCGGCCACTGCGCTCCAGCCTGGGCGACAGAGTGAGACTCCAACTAAAAAAAAAAAAAAAAGTGCTATCTGTATCCAGCTTGATATCCTTGTCTGTGTCTTCTCTACTCAGAAACTTATTTTATTTATGAGTAATATTTGTACTGAAATCATGTTGTTTGTAGCAACATGGATGCAGCTGGAGACCATTGTTCTAAGTGAACTATCACAGAAACAAAAAACGGAAGACTGCATGTTCTCACTCCTAAGTGGGCCCTAAACATTGGATACTTGAGCACAAAGGCAGGAAGAACAGAGGCCAGGCCCTGCTCATGGAAGGAGGGAAGGGGACAAGGGACACACAACCACCCGTTGGGGACCTTGTCCACCACCAGGGGAAGAGAGAGCTTGCCAGAAGCAAATCTCACCTGTTTGCTGTTTACTTATGTAGCAAGTCCTCCTGTGTGCCCTACAACTCTAAAATAATATTTGTTCTGGCTATTTCATTGGTCAATAAGGAAGTTTGCCATGAAGAGATGATATAAGAAAGATTATAAAAATAGGAACCTAGAACATCTCCATGGACTTCACACCACCCTTGTACATGCCAAAGCTTCCTTTCTTGTTCTCAGCCTCTTTCACTACCAATTTTGGATTGGAATGAACTGAGGATATCACTATGAATTCATAAAGATTCATTTTGTTGTGGTGGTCTTTTTCAGGCCTGGATTTGGACACTTCTCTAGTAATGAAGAACCCTCCCAAACTGGAGGGTGATGCTACTGATGGCTCCTTTGCCAATAAGCATGGCCGCCATGTCATTGGCCACATCGATGACTATGGTGCCCTCCAACAGCAGATTGGAGAGGGCAAGGTGCTGATTAAAAAGATAGCATCTATCGTGAAATCAACAAGCAACTTCCTTGGCCTTGATGCCCAGGGCACAGAGGTAATCTCATCTGTACCTTCAGGTGCGCTCTTTCTTTGGGCTTTTTCTTCCTCTGATTCAACTCCACCTCCCACTATTTTTTTTCTTGTCTTACATCTCTTAACAGTTGAGTCTACCTCATTGGTTTATAGCAGCAAAGCCCTTTCTTCTCCAGCCCCTATTTTTATTACAAGTTCTGCTTTGTTCCAGATGGAACTGACAGGCTATTTCCCCCGAGACTTGTAGAAAAACTCATGTAGCAGCATCGTCATCGTGAGCAGAGCATATATTGCATGTCCAAATACACTGGGTGTGGCACGAGTACCCTCTGGGAGCCTATTGTCTGTTACAATCATGCAGGCACATGGCCATCTGTGAGCAGAATGAAATCAGTCAAATGGACAGAAATGGAGGGATTTCCAGGTATTTGGGCCACACATGTGGAAGGGGTAAGAAGCCTTGGGCAACTTGGCGAGACCTCATCTCTACAATAAATCAAAAATTAGCCAGGTGTGGTAGTGCGCGCCTGTAGTTCCAGCCACTTTGAAGGCTGAGGTGGAAGGATCGCTGGAGCCCAGCAGGTCGAGGCTGCGGTGGCCAGGAGTGTACCACTGCACTCCAGTCTGGGCGACAGAACAAGATTCCAACTCAAAAAAAAAAAAAAAAAAGAAGAAGCCTGACAGCTGTGGGATTTCTTTGTGTCGACCGTGCAGGGTAGGAAAGGCAGTCAGCAAAGCTTCTCAGAAGCCGCCACTGGTGAGAGCGACCAGGCACCATTGGCTGTGCTCTCTGAGCCACCGGAGACCCGTGGATGTGTGGAGACAGCCCTGCCTCCAAATAGCCCCCACACTAGAGGGTAAGACGTACCCAAGTAGATGAGCACAGTAAGGGGCTACTGGTGTCACGTGAGAAGTTATGAGGACTAATGCAGAGTGGCCATTTGTCCTAGGCAAGGAAGGTCACAGGTTCATAGTAGAGGTAGCACAGAGGATGAGTGTTGAAAGCCCTGTTGGTTCTCCAGGTGGAGGTGGGTATTCCTGGGAGCTGCAGATGGTTGAGCAAGGTTTTCACAGGTTCAAGCAGGACCGTGTCCTGTGCATCACTCCCAAAGGAAGCTTGAGCCCTGTGTAATCGCTCCGCTCCAGAGATGCGCATGGCTCCCCTTGCCTTTCCCCAGGTGCTGGGAAGCAAAGGCATCCACGAGCTTCAGAGCAGCGCCAACACCCTGCACCAGGCCCTGGAGGAGTCGGCCTCCCTCCTCACCATGTTCTGGAGAGCGGCCCTGCCAGGCGCTCACAGGCCTGTGCTGCCTGGCAAAGTGGTAAGATGCTAGGGTCCTTTCCTGGTTCAAACCCAGCTCTTCTTCTCCCAGTACTGTCCTGTCTCCTCAGCCCTACAGCCTTTCAGAATATCGGGAGCCACGTAGTGAGCTGGGATAGACAGGATCTTAGGGAGCACTTCCTAGCGGGAGACTTTGATGCAGGATAGCTTCTTTCACGGTGGCTCTAGCTACATGTCCCTTCTCCTATTTCCTGACCCCAAATAAAAAACTAAAGAGCAAGAAGCAGGAATGTGGGAAAAGCGGAAACATGATCACCCTGGTAGTCCATAAGGCTTAGTTTCTTTGCCTCTCTGAAGTTCAGCTGAGTTGAAATGCAGGGAGGTGTTACAGCTCCCCCGTGCCATCCCGCCCTCCTCGGGTTCCCGTAGTCCAATGTCACAGAAGCCACCACAGGACGGGGAGCCTCTTTTAGCCACTCTGTGGAGTCCCAGCATCCCTTAAGTTTGCATCCCTAGGTCAGGCCTGAGGAACGTCAGGGTCCACTAGATTTCAGGCTGGCTCTGATTCACAGACTCTGTGGAGGCAGCCTGCAGGACCACCTCCCAGGAATTCTAGCCCTAGATTAGAGTTCCTGATACTTTCCCTTATCCAACTCTGCTAGTGCCCGGGATGAGGGAGCTTTACCATCTTCATGTTTGCACAAACATTTACGAGCTTGCAAACATTCCTCAGGCCAGACCTGTCTCCCCAGACATCGTATTCCTGAACTTCCTAGGCTCACCTGTGATGGGGAGTGACAGAACTGGTATCAGGACTAAAACCCAGGTCTTGTTCACAGCTGGGAGTTTTATGGCAGCCTGGAGCCAGGTTCTCTTCAGCAGCAGGAGTGGAGGCCTGTGCTAGGCTGAGGACTTCCAGGCTCTCAATTTTGCTACCTATTGGCCTCCTCCTAAACCCTCCTCAGCTGGAGGGTTGTAGAGGCTTTGGGGGAGGAAATCCAATCCCGAGATAGTTGAGAAGATTGTAAAGTCCTACTTTGTGCTGGACAGAGTCACAAGCACAGGTTGGTTCAGACCTCCCGACCGTTGACTGAGAACCCGTTCTTCTTCCCCAGGGAGAGTCAGCAGAAAGGGAACTTCTGGAGCTGAGAACCAAAGTGTTCACTCAGGAGAGGCTCCTTCAGAGCACAGCCGAGCGTCTGCAAGCTGCCAACCAGCAAAAGGAGGCCATGGAACAGTTCATCCTCAGCCAGTGTGGGAACCCCTGAGCCAAGGTGGGGAGGGGAGTCAGGGTCTCCCAGATGCCCTGCTGGTGCTGAGCAGTGGTGAAGAGGCTTGGGAAGTTGGGGTGGAGAGACTGATGTGATGCCCCCCACCTACCGAGCCACGAGTGACTGTGAATGCAGGAGGGGAGGGTGGGGAAGCAAAGGTCCCCCAGCTGAATGGCCAGAAAAAGCACCTGAGAAAGCACTTGCTGAGTAGATAGGGGCCCAGCTGGTAATTTCTGCTCTGTGGGGCTATTTTGTTCTTTCAGTGACTCGGACACACGATGTTTTAAAGAAGGCAAGGACTAATTTGGAGGTAAGGAAACTGCTGCACCCGTCAGAGGCACAGAGCCTAGCCCTAATCTGTCACCATCTGTTATCAGAGTCTGCAGGTGACCATTGACCTGCTTTGACCTTCTGCAAGAAGCCTTGGGGTCCGTGTGCAGGACTACAGGTCCTCAAAACACGTCCCGCTAGTTTCCATCCCCATCACCTTCACACCCAATCAGCTCTCGCCCCTCCATCTTGGTTAACTCTCACATTGCCGTCATTTCTCCATTTTTTACTTCAGTGTTCCCTCATTGATGCCAAGTTGGGAGTCTGGAGGAATGCAATTCCATTGACTCTTGAAGCTAGCAGACATTTGGGAGTCTGCCTCTGAACAAGTCTTCAGTAAAAGGATCTTGAGGACAGTTATGTGTTCTGTACTTTATGAGAAAATAGAAGCCAGATGCAACCTAATAAATGGATTTAACTGTGCACTGCTGGAATAAGAGCTGCAGTATGATTTTGATACAGCTTTTTCTTTAAGTAACATGACAAAACAGATCATTTGGGTCTCATTGATCTAAAAAAGAATGTGACAATAAATAACAACTGAGCCTTAAGGGAAAAGATGTTATATGTGTCAGACATTGCCTACATTTACTTAAAACACTATGTATTAAGTAAAGGAAGTACTTTGAGGAAACACTTGAGGAGTATGAAATGGTTTAAAAATCAGAAGTGAAACCTTTATCTTGGACTTTAAAACTTGGCCATAAGCAATTGAGCATATTCCTGGGAATGTTCCCACATTGTAAACTGAGGGAATGTTGATCCCCCCAGTGTGAAAATGACTTGGGCCATGATTTAACTTGCTCTTTTTTTTTTCTTTTCTAATTCCCTTTTGTTTTTCTCTGATGATTCCTTTCTTTCCTGAGCCTCTTTAGGACAACACTTACAAGATTGCCTCTGTAAAGCCTTATGCCTGTCCAAGCAAAGGTAACCGGTAGTCACTAGTACCTGCTATCTTCCTCCAGTGAGGAAGCTTTCCTTTCTTCTTCCCTTACATCATTGGAAAGGGCCTGCAGTCTGGGGTTCTAATCCCAGGCTTGTCACTAACTGGTGTGTGGCTTTGGCTGGCTCCTTAGTCTCTGTGAGACCACTGCCCCCTTATTTGGAAAAGGTAGACCTGGGCTTAGATGAGCTCTGAGTTTCCTGCTAATTTGGTCTTACCCTCTCCTTGTTGAGATAACTTTTTTTTTTTGAGACGAGGTTTCACTCTGTTGCCTAGGCTGAAGTGCAGTGGTGTGATATCGGCTCACTGCAGCCTCGACCTCCTGGGCTCATGCGATCCTTCCTATTCAGCTTCCCAAGTAGTTAGGATACAGGTATGTGCCACCATACCTGGCTAATTTTGTACTTTTTGTAGAGACGAGGTCTCACTGTATTTCCCAGGCTAGTCTTGAACCTGGGCTCAAGTGATTCTCCTCCCTTGACCTCCCAGTGTGCTGAGATTACAGGCGTGAGCCACTGCACCTGGCCTGGACTTAAACTTAACAGGGAACTTCCCTGCAGAATGTCCTCTTCTTCCTACAACAGGCTGTTTCTATAGATGCAGATGCTAGGCACTTCAACTCCTGGGAGATGGAGAGGCCCGTTTTCCTGCGGAGACAGAGTGACTTGGGCAGTGAACAGGCCCCTGAAGAAGTGGTAGGACAGGCCAGCCAGTATGCTGTAGGTGTGAGCAGAGGTCTCAGCACCCAGGGAGGTGGGAGTCTCCCCCAGCCGGGGGCACTGGCTGCCCCTCCAGACTGCCGCGCATGCCCTCGGCTCATCCTCTTAACCCGCTCTCACCATGCTCCTGGCTTCGGTTGCCACACAGCTCTCACCCCAGCCTCAGGTAGCCCTCTGCAGGGCTGGATGGCACACACCAATTTGCATTGTTTCATTTTTTGTCTGCAGGTGAAATCCCTCAGAGCTCTGGCGTGCGCTCCAGCCTTGTGACCCTTGCCTTCCAGGAGCCCTGCAAGAAGCGCAGCCACCAGAGGTCCTTAAGGCAGCAGGAAGGATGGGCCTGTCCCCCTTTCTTGCAGCTACCCACCTGCTGAGGAGGACTTGAACCCCGTTCCTCCACACCTGCTGGAGGGTTCAGAAGAGAGAGTCAGAGAGATGTCCTGGTGGAGCTGGGAGGAAGGCAGACGCCTTGCGGACAGTCATGGAAAACCACAAGGCAAGGTCCACTGGTCGGCGCTAAGCAAAACATGCGTAGTTTGCGTAGAGGTCTTGGTGACGCTGCTGCCCCACGGCCCGCTGGCTTGGGAACCGGCCACAGCACCTTTCTCGCCTCAGCAGCTGTCCTGAGACGGAGAACTCCGTGGAAACAGGACTCTGATTCCGATGAGTGGGCATGCGTTCCCAACACTGGAGCTCCTCGGGCAGTTCTGTAAGCACACCACGGAGCAGCAGTGCCCTGCTGGACAGTGCCTGTGGGGGCTTAGCGAGCACTGCTCAGAGACCCACACCTGACCCCGGGGCAGCTCCGGTGGGTCGGGTCAGGCTGGGTTTTAGTCCCCACCCTTGCACCTGAGTTCTCTGAGTTCACATCATGAATGTGGTGACATCCCAGCTGCCATGGCAGGCCCAGCCTCGCACTTTCTACTTCTTTTCTGATGTTATCTTCAAATCGGACCGGCCTCACTCTACATATGCTGTCCCATGTTGTCATTCTGTCTTTCCTCGGGGAAATTGGAGACTGATGGCCAGACCAAGCCCACTGAAATTCTTGCCTAGAGCGAACCTGGCTCATTTTTAATGGGAGAGGCCTCCAGCTGTATTAAAGCCAGTTTGTGTCTTCATAGTGCTTATAGAATGCGTGTCTGTGTGTATAAATGTATGATATAGATTTATATATGTTGCTATAGCCATATGTTGAAGGCCAATATAACTAGTGGACAGGGCTGGAAAAGGAAATAAAACAGTCTTTTTGGTGACTATTAAAGCAAAATGTGTATAAAGAAATAAATAATTTTTCTTTGCCTGGTTTGTTTCCCATTTCTACACCAGGATCTTGAAAGTATAAGAATAGGAAAGACAAACTGCGCTTAAGAAGCTCACAGTCTTATACTAAAAGCTCTAACTTCAAAAGATTAAGGCTTTCCTTTTTGGTCATGTTATAAGAATTCCCAGTCTGAAAATATGAAGGAATGATTCTTAAACTTGGTGTATCTTAGAATCAGCTGCAGAGATTATAGGAGCTACATCCTGGTATGGACCCTAGAATCTGCATTTTTTAAACATAAGCACCCGAGGGTATTCTGTTGCAGGTGGGCTGCAGAAGACAGTTTAAAAGACATGGTTCAATAACATTGGACCAAAACTATAAAATTGTTTCAGAACTTTTAACTGAAATGTATGTAAGCCATTCCATAAACATTAATATAAAGATTTGAAAATATTCCTTGGGCAATATCCTTAGCTACAACCTTTTGACCTCCACCATTAAAATAAAGCTATCACACTATAATTATTTTCTAGAAACATTAAAAAAATTAATACAGGTGGAAGGTGGCATAAGATGGTGTCCTAGAACTCTCCAGTGATGTGCAGTGACTGCAAGAGCATCAGTTGAACAACCATCCAGGCAAGAAAACACCTTTCCAAGAGCTAAATAATCAGGTGAGGGATTACAGGTTTTACCATGATAACAAGAAATGACAGACACATTGAAGAGCGTGGGAAGGACAGTGTGGAAGTGCCTAGGACACCCCTTCCCCAAACCCAGACACTAGTAGGGCAACCTAGAAAGAGAGTCTAAAGGCTTGGAAGGAAGAGGGAAGTGTGGGACTTTGCACTGGAACTTAGTACAAGCCTTGCTACAGTAAAACAGAGCACCAGGCAAAATTTCATGGCCCGTAGTTCCAGGCTGGTGCCCACAGAGGGAGTAGTTAGACCCATCCAGGCCAGAAGAGGATACACGGCCCAGTAGGAGGAACCCAAGTTTTGGCCTTCTTTGCCATTGGCTGACTAAAGTAGCCTTGGGTCCTAAACAAATTTTAGTAGCAGGCAGACCATAATGTACACAGTTATTGGGCAAGCTCTGGTGCTTAGGTCTGGAAAGCTGTGAACTTGAGATGTAGCCAGCATGACATCAGTCGCTGTGACAGCCATGAGAATGCCTGACAGCCCTGCCCCAACTCCAGGCAGTGCGGCCTGGAGCGACTCCTTTTACTCGGGGGAAAGAAAGGCAAGTGAGCTAAGGACTTTACTTGGGAAATCAGGGACACTCCTCCATCTTCTCCAAGACCATCAGGGTTAAGGACCTAGGAGACTGTAAGAGTTGCACTGTGCCTGGCCTTAGGTGCTTTCTAGAGGTGAAATGGTTCCAGTGACCACAGGCTTAGAGATCTCAAGAATTTTTGAAAGGCCCACTGAAAAATGACAGGGGCAAACAAGGCCTGACCGCAAAGAATGGAATAAATACTGAATTCTTCAACGCCCAGACATTGACACACATTCACAAGCATCAAAAACATTCAGGGAAATTTGGCTTCACCAAATGGACTAAATAAGGGACCAGTGACTCTCCCCAGAGAGTCAGAGATGTGTGATCTCTCTGATAGGGAATGAAAACTAGCTGTGTTGAGAAACTTCAAAGAACTGCAAGAAAACACAGGGAAGCAATTCATAAATTTATCTGAGGAACCTAACATGGAGACTGAAATGATAATTAGAAATAAATAATGTTGAAATAATAATTTTAAAAAATCCTCAAGCTGCAAGATGCATTTGAGGGTCTCAACAGCAGAATGAATCAAGCAGAAGAATCAGTAAGCATGAAGTCATACTATTTGAAAATACACAAAGTAGGGGAGGTTCTGGTAAGATGGCGATGACATAGGTGGAATTGTGAGATTCTCCGAACGTGAGTTCGCAAAAAGTCTCTTACTTTCCTTCCCCCACCCCCCTGCCCACTGCCAGCTGCACCGGTCTGAGGCCCGGGTACCCTCAGTTCCACGAAGGGCCAGATATTGCGGCCCCCAGCTGCTGCAGCTCCACTCTACGTGGCCCCTGCCCATCACGTGAGAATCTCGAATCTCGGCTCCCTCCCCGGCTACATCGTCTCACCCAGCACCCAGCACCAAGCTGCCAGTCACCCAGGGAGGCTCTAGGTGCCCGCCCCTCAGAGATACCAGCTCCATTTCTGGCTGAAGTACCCTGTGAGGGGCCCAAAGCCACTCACCACTCGTCACCTGCCCTTTGGAGAGCTGGAGCTCTGGAGCTCTGGGCCCACCCTGGCTGTGGAACCCAGCGTATGACCCCATGCTTGTGTAGGGGAACAGCATATCTTAAGGAGGTGCTGATCGGTGGCTCTCAGCTCCAGAGGAGGGAACTCCTGACTCCCTCCTCCACCCCAGCCTGCTGGTGGCCTACCGGATCCAGCGCCCAGCTGTGCAGCTGATTCCTGGTGCCTTGCACGCCACCACAGCCCATCATAGTGGATCATCCAGGGACCCAGACGAGTGGAGAGAAAGGATCCACGAAAGAGGAGCTGCCCACCTTGGCCATTTTCCAGGCAGAGATTTGCAGTGCCCACCCACCTATGAGCAGCCTCCACCTCGGTTCCTAAGGTAGCATCGCTAAACATTATTTTTCTCTTTCATAGCTCCTTTTGTTCCAGGGGCCAAGCCTACATCCCACTGCACAGACAGATTGCAAGGCAGTGGGAAATAGGTTCCAGTGTGCCCATACACCTGTTGGTGGATGCTGGAATCAGAAGATAGACTTGGAGTCACAGCTTCTCCCCTCAATTAAACTTCAAAACTGCAAAAAATACAGCCCACAGCCCACACTACAGCCTCAAAAGTGAACAAAGCCAGAGGACCCTCATAAGGAAGAACAGGAGATTGCACAAGTGAAGCAAAAACAACCCCACCTTCCCTGAAAAACAGAATTAAAGAAGGGGAGGGAAAGGGGGAGAGAGAGAAAAATCTACACAAATGAAGAAAAACCAAAAGAAGAATATGAGTCTCTCCCAGACCCCTGGGAGGGCAGACACTGAGAAAACTCACTTCGGAATGCAAACAATGAAGAGTCCCCAGAATGACTGGTCTCAAACTACAAACCTAGATATCAAGACATTAATGGAGAATTAAAGAGAATTGAGGAGAGATAAGAAGAAACTAGAAAGGAGTTGAAAACTGAGATAACAGTAATAAAGAATACTGTGAATGAAATAAATAACAAACTGATAAGCATGGAAAGCAGAATTACCCAAGCAGAAGAAAGAATCTCAGATCTTGAGGACCAAAATATAGAACTAACCCAAACTCTTAAAAACACAGAAAACAAGCTTAAAAACACAGAACAAAACCTTCAAGAGATGAGCTATAACTTCAAGAGAAAGAACCTAAGAGTAATTGGCCTTCCTGAAACAGAAAGAGAAACAGAAATCACCTTGGAACAAACATTCCATGAGATCATTGAAGAAAACTTCCCTCATCTTATCAGTGATGCAAAAATTCACACACAAGAGATTCAGAAAAGCCCTTCAAGACAACAAATGAGAAGACCAACTCCTAGACACATAATAATTCACCTAAACAAAGTAGGTATAAAAGAAAAAATCCTAAAGGCAGCAAGAGAAAAAGGCCAGATCATCTACCATGGAAGACCAATTAGAATAGCAGCAGATTTATCTACAGAAACCCTGCAGGCTAGGAGAGCTTGGAGCCCTATCTTCAAAGTCCTAAAAGATAAACAATTTCAACCAAGAATAACCTACTCAGCCAAACTAAGCTTAAAATCTTTCCCAGATATCCAATCCCTAAGAACTTATACTGCCACCAGACCACCGCTACAGGAAACACTTAAGAAAGTACTAAACACAGAGGAAAAGGAAAAAAGAATGATGTTCTTCACCAGAGTACAGGAAAAAGAATAAAATACACATGAACTCACCTCAAACCAAAAGAAAGACAACAAGCCAAGTGGAACAACGACAACTCTATAGGAACTCTATGATAGGGACCAACTCTTACATTTCAATAATTAGCCTGAATGTGAATGGACTAAACACACTACTGAAAAGACACAGAATGGCAAAATGGATAAAATATCACCAGGCAACAATATACTGCCTTCAAGAGACCCATCTCACTAGAAAGGACATACACAGACTCAAAGTAAGAGGATGGGAAACAAATTTTCAGGCGAATGGAACCCAAAAGAAAGGAGGAGTTGCGATCCTAATTTGAGACAAAATACCATTTAAGCTATCAAAAATTAAAAAAGATACAGAGGGTCACTACATAGTAATAAAAGGTTCACTCTATCAGCAAGAAATATCTATCCTAAACATTTATGCACCTAACATAGGTGCGCCAACTTTCATAAAGCAACTTCTAGGAAAACTAAAGAAAGATATTGACTCTAACACCATCATAACTGGGGACTTTAATACCCCACTCACAACCCTAGACAGAACATCAGGAGAAAAAGTCAGCAAGGAGATCTGGAACCTAAATGTGACTCTGGGCCAAATGGACTTAATTGATACCTACAGAACACTCCATCCAAAGGCCACAGAATACACATTCTACTCATCACCGCATGGAACATATTCTAAGTTCAACCACATAATTGGCCATAAATCAAGCATAAGCAAATTTAAAAGGACAGAAATTCTACCATGCACCTTCTCAGACCACAGTGGAATAAAAATAAACATTAACACCCACAAGGTCCCCCCAAAACCCACAAAGACATGGACACTAAACAGCATGATGCTAAACAACTCTGGGGTCAATGATGAAATCAAAACAGAGATCAAAAAATACCTGGAAACAAATGAAAATGAAGAAACAGCTTACCAAAATCTCTGGGATGCCTTAAAAGCTATAGTAAGAGGGGAATTTATATCCTTGCAAACACACATGAAGAAATGGAAGGAAAACAAATTAACAGCCTAAGAAGCCATCTAAGGAAGCTGGAAAAGCAAGACCACAAAAACCCTAATTTCAGCAGAAGAATCCAGATCACCAAAATAAAAGCCCAAATCCAGGACATAGAAGACAAAAAGATAATACAAAAAAATCAATGAAACAAAAAGCTGGTTCTTCGAAAAGGATAAACAAGATTGATGGTCCCCTAGCTAGACTGACCAAGAAAAAAGAGAAAAAACCCAAATAAACACAATCAGAAACACAAAAGATGAAGTCACATCTGACCCTGAGAAATACAAAGATCATTAGAGACTACTGCTAGTACACTTGTATGGAAACAAACTTGAAACCTTAGGAAATGGAGGACTTTCTGTCATCACACAACCTGCCTAGGTTGAAACAAGAAGAAATTGAGACCCTAAATAGACCAATAACTATCAAGGAAATTGACTACGTAATAAGAAAACTACCTACAAAAAAAAGCCCTGGACCAGATGGCTTTCCAGCAGAATTCTACAAGACATTTAAGGAGGAGCTTATACCAATCCTACTGAAGGTATTCCAGGCGACTGAGAAAGACAGAACTCTCCCCAAATCATTTTACAAAGCCAACATCACATTGATACCCAAGCCAGGTAAAAGACCCATCAGAGAAAGAGAACTACAGGCCAATATCTTTGATGAACATAGATGCTAAAATTCTCAACAAGATCCTAGCAAACCGGATTCAACAACACATCTCAAAAATCATCCATCATGACCAAGTAGGCTTCATCCCTGGGATGTGGGGCTAGTTCAACATTTGTAAAACCATAAATGTAATTAAATACATCAACAGATGTCAAAACAAAAACCACATGATTATATCATTAGATGCAGAAAAGGCTCTTGATAAAATCCAACACCCCTTCTTGATAAAAACCCTCAAACAGTTAGACATATGGGGAACATACCTCAAAATAGTAAAAGCCATCTACGAGAAACCCACAGCCAGCATACTCCTAAATGGACAAAAACTGGAACCATTTCCCCTGAAAACTGGAACAAGACAACGATGCCCACTCTCACCCCTCCTGTTCAATATAGTATTGGAAGTCCTGGTTAGAGCAATCAGAGAAAAGAAGGTAATCAGGGGTATTCAAATAGGAAAAGAGGAAGTCAAACTATCTCTCTTTGCAGATGACATGATTGTGTACCTTGAAAACCCAAGAGAATCTGCCCAAAACCTCCTTACACTGATAAAAGCCTTTGGCAAAGTCTCAGGATATAAAATAAATGTGCAAAAGACAATCACATTTCTTTGTACCAATAATAAACAAGCAGAAACCCAAATAAAAACCAAAATTCCATTCACAATAGCCACCAAAAAAATGAAATACCTTGGCATCTTCCTAACCAGAAATGTGAAAGAGCTTTACAATGAAAACTACAAAAGACTACTCAAAGAAATCAAAGATGACACAAACAAGTGGAAAAATATCCCATGCTCATGGATTGGAAGAATCAACATTGTGAAGATGTCCATCTTACTTAAGGCAATCTACAGATTTAATGCAATACCCATCAAATTACCAGCAACATTCTTCTCAGACCTAGAAAAAACAACACAGGAATTCATATGGAAACACAAATGACCAAGAATAGCCAGAACAATCCTCAGCAAAAAAAAAAAAAACAAAGCAGATAGCATCACATTACCAGACTTCAAACTTTACTATAAAGCTACAATCATCAAAACAGCTTGGTATTGGTATAGGAACAGGCATATAGATCAATGG
>NW_007253504.1:215178-223041 GCF_000164805.1 Carlito syrichta
AAAAAGTATTTGCCAACTCCAGGTGTGACAAAGGCTTTACATCTTTGGATCTACAAGGAACTCAAACGTGCTGAAAAGAAAAAAACAAACAACCCCATTATAAAATGGGCAAAAGATATGAACAGACACTTCTCAAAGGAAGACATCCAAGCAGCCAACAGACACATGAAAAAATGTTCAACTTCACTAATCATCAGGGAGATGCAAATCAAAACCACACTGAGATACCACCTAACTCCAGTCAGAATGGCAATTATCAATAACTCAAAAAATAACAGTTGCTGGAGAGGGTGTGGTGAAAAGGGAACACTTCTACACTGTTGGTGGGAGTGTAAACTAGTACAACCTCTGTGGAAAACAGTATGGCAATTCCTAAAAGCTCTAAATATCGACCTCCCATATGACCCCGCAATCCCCATACTGGGAATATACCCTGAAGAACTCAAATCACTCTATAAAAAAGATACCTACACACGTATGTTTATTGCAGCACTATTCACAATAGCAAGAACCTGGAAGTAACCATGCTGTCCATCAAAAGAAGACTGCATTAAAAAATGTGGTACATATACACGATGGAATACTACGCAGTCATAAAAAAGAACAATATCATGAATTGTGCAGCAACCTGGATGGAACTAGAGTCTATAATACTGAGTGACCTCTCACAGAAACAAAGATCTGAGTATCACATGTTCTCACTCATATAGTGGACCTTGAACATCCAATGTAATGTTATAAGAAAATGACTGACAGTGGTGGGAAACTATGGGGGTGAGGAGGGGAAGGGAGATGGGATTAATGGTAGTAAATATCTGTCTGGGGATGAGGAGACACCTCATATCAACAAGGGTACCTGAATGAAGCATATTTGTATACTTAACCCTTAACTGTACCCCACAATATCATAATAAAAAATATTGATTCACAATATCATAATAAAAAATATTGATTAAAAAAACAAAAACAAAAAAATATATATGCACCCAACACAGGAGCACCAGGTTTTCTAAAACAACTACTAAGTAAGAAAGGACATTGATCCTTACACAATTATAGTTGGGGACCTAAATATCCCACTCACAGCTCTAGCTAGATCATTGAAGCAAAAAAATAAATAAACAAAAAATAACAAGTAGATTTGAAACCTTAACTCAATGCTCAATCAAATGGATTTAAGAGTCTCATGCTCTACCAACTAAGCTAGCCTGGCACTTGAACAAATGGATACAATAGATATCTACAGAACACTCTACCCAATAGCTACAAAGTGTACATTCTGCTCATCAGTACATGGAACATACTCCAAGATCAATCACATTCTTAGGCATAAATCAAGCATGAACAAATTTCAAAAGATTGAAATAATACCCTGAATCTTCTCAGATCACAGTGGAATAGAAATAAATATTGCCGCCAACAAGATTCCCCCCAAAATACACAAATACATGGACACTAAACAACATGCTGCTGAATGACTTCTGGGTCAACACAGAAATCAAGCCAAAAATAAAAAAATTCCTGCAAGGTCAGACATGGTGGCTCATGCCTATAATCCCAGCACTTTGGAGGCCAAGGTGAGAGGAGTGCCTGAGCCCGTGGACTCGAGACCAGCCTGGGCAACTTGGTGAGACCTATCTCTACAATAAATTTTTAAAAATTAGCCAGACATAGTGGTTCATGCCTTTGGTTCTAGCTACTTGGAAGGCTGAGGCAGAAAGATCGCCTGGGCCCAACAAGTAGAGGCTACAGTGGCCATGATTGTGCCACTGCACTCCAGCCTGGGCAAGAGAGTGAGACTCCACTAAAAAAGAAAAGAAATGCAAAAGATGAAGTCACAACTGACCTTGAAGAAATTAAAAAGATTATCATAGTAATGAAAGGATTACTATGAACACCTGCATGCAAAATAAGCTAGAAAACCTAAAGGAAATGGAGGACTTTCTGATATCACACAACCTCCCAAGGTTGAAACAAGAAGAAATTGAATCTCTAAACAGATCAGGCCAGGTTCAGTGGCTCAGTCTGCAATCCTAGCACTTTGGGAGGCTGAGGCGAGTGGATTGCCTAACCCCACAGGTTTGAGACCAGCCACAGCAACTTGACGAGACCTCGTCTCTACAATAAATAAAAAACTAGCTGGGTATAGTAGCACACACCTGTAGTTCTGACCACTTGGAATGCTGAGGCAGAAGGATGGCCTAAGCCCAGCAGGTCAACTCTGGGGTGGCCGTGAGCATGTGTGCCACTGCACTCCAGCCTGGGCAACAAAGTGAGACTGCAACTCAAAAAAACCCAAAAAACAGATCAATAACAATCCAGGAAATTGAGTCAGTCATAAGAATTATCCCCACCAAAAAAAGCCCAGACCAGATGACTTCCCAGCTGAATTATATAAGACATATAAGGAGGAGCTGATACTAATCTTATTGAAAGTATTCCAGGCAATCAAGAATGATAGAATTCTCCCCCAACTCATTTTATGAAGCTAACATCATACTAATACCCAAACCTGGCAAAGACCCAACAAGGAAAGAGAATTACAGGCCAATCTTTTTGATGAACATAGACACAAAAATTCTCCACAAGATTCTAGCAAATTGGATCCAATAACACATTTCAAGGATCATCCACTATGACCAGGGGGGCTTCATTCCTGGATTCAGGGCTGGTTCTGCATACATAAGTCTGAGAAACTTAGTTCATCATGGCCTTTGCTATATGTGAAATAGTCAATGGCAAGAGAAAAAAAGAGAGAGGAGAGGAGATACACTAGACAGTGAGACCAAGTAGAGCACATGAATGTTGATTAGAACTTGATGGAACAACTCAAATGCAAAACGGCATTTTTAAGCAATTGGTGAAATCTGAATATGGACTGGATACTATATGATACTGAGAAATTATTGTTAACAATTTTAAAAACTTGTTATGTCTTCCCATTGAAGTTGTAATCTTGATAGCAGAAACAGTATGCAAAATAGGTATTCAGTATGTGGTGTTAATGCTGATGTTGAACCTCAGAATTTCAAATTTAGGCAGGTTAGTCAATAAGCACTGGGAAATAACTTCTACCTTTTCAAAACTACTGAATTTTAGAGTTGAAAATGACAAGAGAAATTACGTAGTTAAAATAAAGTAATCTTAAACACGAGGAAAAGGACACCAAGCTAGACAGTAGCAGAGCTTGTCTAGAACGCAGGCTTCTGCACGGTGAGGCCCACAGTGTACCTCCTTCAGTGCAGCTTACACGGAGGTGCTCACAGCTTTCAGGCCCTGGGGAACTCACAACCAAATTCCTTCTCCTTCCCCACTTGACTTTATATCCTTGCTCTTCCTCACAGCTCCATTTTCCATCTCCAGGTATTTAAATTTATATTCATTTGACAACTTTCACTTTCCTGGGGAAAGCTGCCCACAATAACTCTGAGAAGGAATAATAATGAGTGGAGGAAAACCATTTTAAAACTAAGGCAAATTAACAGGACAACAACAGCAGCTGCTGTTTCAAGGCTTCTCCAGATTTTCATACCTACTTTATCCCCTGGCATTCATGGGCACATTTTTTTTTCTAAGCTGTCAGTGGACACGATAGCTTTCTATCCGTCATACGGGTCTCAAAGAAAATAAGGTTCTCAGTCATTATTATTATTATTACTATTATTATTTTTGAGTTGGAGTCTCATTCTTGTCACCCCGGCAGGAGTGTAGCAGCACGCTCACTGCCACCGCAGCCTCGGCCTGCTGGGCTTAGGCGATCCTTCCGCCTCAGCCTTCCAAGTAGCTGAAACTACTCTCAGCCATTCTTACACAAAGAATCAGTGCTGCCAAAATGCCCTCTGTTTCCATTTTTTTATCCATCCTTCATCTGTTCTTTTCAAGAGCTAACGTGAAGAACAGAAATCAAAAGATTATTAGTTATTATAGCCTTTTAGTAATAAGTTGATTTTTAAACTATGCATGCACATGTATTACTTTAGTAAAAATATTATGTTTGAGAGCACAGATTATGTTTTCACATAGTGTGTTTAGCACTATATGAAAAAATTAAAAACTCAGTCAGAACGCTTCTGGATTTATAAGTCAGGCTATCCTGATATGAGTGTGGACAGATAGCTTAATATAGGCAATATGTTAGACTAATACAGCAAATACTCCAAAGAAGGATAAATATTTATAATTGCAAGTGGATAGAAATGTGGGATTTAGCCAAGCATGGTGGCTCATTCTTGTAATCCGAAGTACTTTGGGAGGTCAAGGTGAGTGAATTGCTGGAACCCAGGAGTTCAAGACTAGCCTAAGCAACATAGTAGGACCTTGGCTCTATTTAAAAAAAGAAAAAAAAAAGCCAGGTAGGGTGATACATGCTTGTAGTCCCAGCTACCTGGCAGGCTGAAGCAGGATTACCTGAGCCCAGAAGTTTGAGGCTGCAGCGAGCCATGATTGTGCCACTGCACTCCAGCCAAGGTGGCAGAATGAGACTCCAACTCAAAAAAAAAGAAAGAAAAGGAAATGCAGTATTGAGTAAGTGTAAGCTAAGTAGAGGAATATGTGTTTCTGGGCCTATTACATAGGAATAACAGCTATCTTCTGCTAAGTTCTCCACTATGTTGTACACTTACACTACACATACATTATCACTAATCCTCACAACAAACCTAGCAGAGGTATTACTGCCCATATTTTACAAATGAATAAGAGGTAGGATCAGAATTTTAATATGAAGCTGTCTGACTCCTAGTCCACATTCTTTCCACTATAAAATTTAAAAGTACACATTCAATCTAAATTTAGGAAGGGAAAAGTTATGCTTTCTGCTCTTTATTTTGTCTAAGAACAGCTCATTTTTACCATGTCCCATTCAGCTGGCATTCAGCTGGTATGCTCTGGTGTGGCCTAAGGCCTGAAGACTGTTCTGATTAGTTGGGTATCAGTTCAGCTTGACTGGTACCCATGTCACAGTGATCATTAAATATTTTGAATATGACAACTGCCCATGGTATAGAACTCTTGAGTTTTTAATCAAATATTTATTCAGACACTTGAAATCACCCAAACCTCATTCTTTATTATTTTTCTTTGGTTTGGTTTTAGAGACAGGGTCTTGCTCTGTCACCCAGGTTGGAGTGCAGTGGCATGATCTTGGCTCACTGCAATCTTGAACTCCTGGGTTCAAACATTCCTCCCACCTCAGCCTCCTGAGTAGCTGGGACTACAGGCACACACCACCATGACTGACTAATTTTTTCTTTTTTTCTAGGGATGAGGTCTCACTATGTTGTCCAAGCTGGTATTGAACTTCTGGTCTCAAGTGATTCTCAGTCTCGGCTACTCAAAGTGCTGGTTTTACAGGTGTAAACCAGCCTTGAACCTGTTGTGCCCACAGTTTCCTAGGTCTACTTCTATGTAAAATGTGGTTAGTTTCCTCTCTAAGTAAGAACACGCCAAGATTCCCAACTTTTATGGTAGAAGTCTAAATTTTGCCATATTTATATATATTAAAGTGTGAAGCACATGCAGTACAATTACTATACTTCAGGTTTTGGCCAGTGAATTCAACCTTGAAATGATATCCTGCTTATCTTGTCAAGTCAGGCCTGTAGCATTTGAGTCTGAGAAGGCAGTCTATCAGACAGAATACTACCCACACTTTCCTTAGTTCTTGCTATAAAATTAGATGACCAGAAAGTAACATATCTAGCCACTACCTTATATAAAAATGCCTACACTGTTTTGTACAAAGTTACCATCTTAGATATTATCAAAATTCAATATAAGAAATAATGTGTGGAAAAAAGAAAGCAATGGTAATGTTTCAAGGACAAATCTAAATGTCATCATAACAAAAGAAGCATGATTTATTTCTGAGAGTTTTTAACTCTATATTTATTTATAAGTTAGTTATGCTAAAATCAGTTTGCCATACATACATAAAAATGTTGTACAAGCTCCCTCAACTGGTTAAGATATGGAACTACCAAAAAACATGTTCCATTAAGTTGACTGTATCGTCCTCTTCAGAAATTTCTGTAACTCCAGCCTGAGATCGAAGAATGGACATGATGTCATTAGATAATCTCTCAAAGCCATTCTGTAAACATATACCTGCCATTTCTTGCCACTTTTCCAGGGAGCAAAATGAATCATTTACCACAAGATATTCTATTGCATCTGTGGAAAAAATACAATATTATAGTAAAACTCTTATTTGATAATCCACACTTAACAATTCTCCAAAAATAGAAAAGGACATAATTTCAACTCAGGTACTGTTAAATCTCACTTTTGTTTTCTTTTCATTAACTTAATATAGGAACTTGAACAACTTTTTTTTTCACTTTTCATTTTTAAAAATAAATACCTTATCCCTGTAATGTAATAATATAGCATGTGGAGTGCTCAGTCTAGTTCACTATTTCCTATCAAATGTTTTAGTTGATATCTGTAATGATAATTTCAAAATATAAAAGTATCTACCCACTATGTTTTCAGATAATTTACTATTTTTTCCTTGCCACCAGATAATAATTTTAAAATCAAATTGATGCTTGTAATCACAGCACTTTGGGAGGCTGGGATGGGAGGACTGCTTGATCCCAGGGGTTTGAGACCAGCCTGGGCAACAGAGTGAGACTTTTTCTCCACAAAAAATTAAAAATAAAAATAAAGTTCATGGTAAGTACTCATGTATGAGTTCCTTCTCCTCCTTTATCATTTACCTTTTCCTGTCTCAGTTCATCCCGCTACCATTTCTCACATTCTATACTCCTCCACTCAGCTCCTTCTTGTTAAGGGAACAGATGTTGAAGGCCACATGGCAGGAAACTCCAAAAGTTAAGAATGTGGGCTTACAGTCTATCACGGGTGACCTGTCGGTCAAGTTTTCATGATCCTTCAAACACTTTTAAAAGCCTTAGTAATGCTAACCCAAGGGCTTGAGAAAGTCTAACAACTCCCTCATCCTAGTTATAGATGGAGCTCTTAATGACGGGGCTTTTGTAACAAATATTTTTCAAAAAGAAAAAAAATAATTTTGCATATAACTTAAAAATCTAGTAATGTTATTTACTTTTGAAAATCAATTATAGTGATTCTCTTTAGGATCTATCAATTTATGGAATTCATTTCTTACCTATTCCTACATTACTTACGGCACTTCATGAAAGATGACCTCTTTTTATTTATTTTATTTTTATTTTTTTTACTTTTGATTTGAAGTCTCACTCTCACCCAGGCTGGAGTGCAGTGGCATGCTCATGGCTACCACAGCCTTGATCTGCTAGACTCAGGCAATCCCTCTCCCTCAGCCTTCCAAATAGCTGGAACAACAGATACACACTACTACACCTGGCAAAATTTTAAAAATTTATTGTAGAGATGAGGTCTTGTTAAGTTGGTGCCCAGGTTGGCAAGTTCCTAACCCCTGGGCTCAGACAGTCTTCTTGCTTTTGTCTCCCAAAGTGCTGTGATTACAGGCATGAGCCACCGCACCCAGCAAGGACCTTTTTTTAGAATACTGTCATCACAATAACTTTATTTCCACCATAACTATTTCCTATCAAATGTTTTAGTTGATATCTGTAATGATAATTTCAAAATATAAAAGTATCTACCCACTATGTTTTCAGATAATTTACTATTTTTTCCTTGCCACCAGATAATAATTTTAAAATCAAATTGATACTTGTAATCACAGCACTTTGGGAGGCTGGGATGGGAGGATTGCTTGATCCCAGGGGTTGAGACCAGCCTGGGCAACAGAGTGAGACTTTGTCTCCACAAAAAATTAAAAATAAAAATAAAGTTGTCAGCCGGGCTTGGTGGCTCAGCCTGTAATCCCGCGCCTTTGGGAGGCTGAGGTGA
>NW_007253504.1:224294-257073 GCF_000164805.1 Carlito syrichta
TCCACTCACCTCAGCCTCCCAAAGGCGCAGGATTACAGGCTGAGCCACCAAGCCCGGCTAATTAGTTATTCTTGATTCCACTGCAGAGTTAGGTGTTAGGTGTGGAGTGAATATCATATGAAAATATGCACTTATTTGGCTTAGGAATTAAAATATATAAAGCTTATGTCTAAACAACATTTAAAGTACATACCAAAAGATTGCTAAATATACGTATATACCTATATATAAAGTTTTTAGAATAGTGTTAGCTATTGTAATTATTATAACATTAACCTCAGGTTTCATAAAGATTCTCTTCATTCCAATTACATCAAGAAATATATACTATTTCCAGGAGATTATTATTAATATGGTAATCTTTACAATTTATAAACTCCTAAAGTCAACTCTTGCTAAGAAGAAACTCTAAGGGAAATGTGAGTTGACACATACATTATTATCTTGAACCTTTTCTTCAATAACCCACTATTTCTTCTACAACATTTTATTCTACTTACCTTTCCCACCTTTATTTATTTCTTGAAGTAGCTTAATGCCAACTTTTTTCAGATCTACAGAGAATAGATGAAGTATGGCAAGACCAAAAGATAAAGATGGTAGTTTCCCATTCCATTCTTTGGTGAGACATTGAATTAATTCAATTTGAGGACACAATGTGATTAGCTGCAACAGGTCATCTGAAAGCAAACATGAAAGCTTTATCTCAACATCTTAACATGATAAATCAGCTAGAAACTGAGACTAGCTAATTTCAGTACCTGACAATCAACACTTCTTTTTTCAGTCCTTTCAAAGGCCTCAATGACCTACTCTCAACCAAACTCAAAAGTACAATCCCCAATTAAAAAAAAAAAAAAAAAAAAAACACATACACTCAGCATAGCAAAAAACAAAGGAAAACTACCCATATCAAAAGAGTACCCCCAAAATGTTCAAATAATGATAATAAAAAGAAATGTGTCATAATAAAAAGAATATAGATTGGCAATCAGGAAACTTAAATTCTAAATATAGCTCCATCAATCAGTCTTTTGGAACTCAGTTTTCACATGGGAAAAGCAACAGAATTGGAGATAGTTTCTAAAGTTCCATCTAATACTACATTATGTTTGACTATATCTTGTTACTCATATGTGAACCAAATCCAAGTGAACATAATGTCTTTCTTTTTGTGCCTTATACAGAAAAAGGGGTTGAGTAATTTTTTTCCTTAAAATGTAAATTACTTAGCAATTCAAAAATGAAGATCTTAAGACCATTAGCTATTTTATTTTATTATTTTTTATTTTATTTTTATTTTTTGAGTCGGAGTCTCACTCTGTTGCCCAGACTGGAGGGCAGTGGCCGCTCCCAGCCACCGCAGCCTTGACCTGCTGGGCTCCAGCAATCCTTCCGCCTCAGCCTTCCAAGTAGCTGGAACTACAGGTGCGCGCTACCACACCCTGCTAATTTTTGATTTATTGTAGAGATGAGGTCTCATCAAGTTGCCCAGGCAGGTCTTGAACCCGCGGGCTCAGGCAATCCACTCACCTCAGCCTCCCAAAGCACTGGGATTATAGGCTGAGCCACCAAGCCCAGTTCATTAGCTATTTTAAGTGGTTAGAAACTAAGCCATGTAGAGTTCCCTTACATTGACACCCCCCCAAAAGAGCAATTTCATATGGTTCAATATACTAGTTAAACACCGAGGTAATCTAATGCTACAATGATGATTTGTATTCTTAATTTTTTTTTTTAGAGGCAGTCTCACTGTGTTGTCCAGGTACAGTGCATATTCACAGGTGCCACCATAGCTCACTAAAGCCTTGAACTCTTGAGCTCAAGTAATCCTGCCTCAGCCTCTCTGGTAGCTGGGACTACAGGTATACACCACTGTGCCCAGCTCTGCATTCTTATTATTTATAAACTTTATGTTCACTTCCTAAACTTTTTAAAGTAAAAATATTATTCTTGGGCCACAATAGAGGCAATTTTCAGAATAATTTCTGAGGGCCTTTCAAGAAATACTATAAACATAATTTGAACTCTGCAAGGCAATACAAGATAATTCAATGTTTATCAGATACATATTTATTGTGCTGGGAGCTTACATATATTAATTTCATGCATTTAATATTCAGAGTTAGTGAGATATTATTACTCTCATACTATAAGTGCAGAAACCGGCTTAGAGAAGTTAATTTTCCCTGAATTATATATATGGTATAAAGCAGAATAGTCTATCTGACCCCCAAAGTTCATGCCCTTCCCAATCTACAGTGCTAACCCTCAAAAATTGATAGATAGAATGTGTATATAGTATATATGTGTATGTGTATATATACATATGATATGTATGTATGTGTGTGTGTATATGCTTATGCATACACACATACATACAGAGAGAGATAAATGATAAGAGAAGGAAAAAGGAATAGCGGGATATAATTCTATGAATTATCAATGAAGTCAAACAATTAAAAAACTAACAAACAAGAAAATATTTCCCAGCCAGGTTCGGTGGCTCGGCCTGTAATCCCAGCACTTTGGGAGGCCGAGGCGAGTGGATTGCCTGACCCCACGGTTTCGAGACCAGCCCGGGGAACTCGGAGAGACCTCGTCTCTACAGTAAAATAAAGATAACCGAGCATGGTAGCGCACATCTGTAGTTCTGGCTACTCAGAAGGCTGAGGCAGAAGGATCACTGGAGCCCAGAAGGTCGACACTGGGGTGGCCGTGAGCGTGCGTGCCACTGCACTCCTGCCTGGGCGAAGGAGTGAGACTCCAACTCAAAAAAAAAAAAAAGAAAAAGAAAAAAAAAGGAAAATATTTCCCTAGAGAAGAGGTAAAAGTTTATGATTTGTGTCACTCAAACTGTCCTTCACCAGGGTGAAACTTATTCATATAGTATACCTGAGCCTCTACACTTTCATAACTCATTCATCTCTATATTGTTCAATCAGATATTCAAGCCCCCTTCTCAATAAGTTGGGTAATTAACCAATATTACTCAGTTATATGCAAAATATGGTCTCTAATTAGAAAGGACATAAATTCATCTTATAGTCCTCCTGTTTATTACACTTCAGAATCCATTTTCTTATTCCTTGTTATCATTTCTTATCATTTTAAAAATTCCATGCTATTAATCATTATTTTATCTCGTGTGTGTTCTCTTTTAATAAGATTGTAAGGGCCTATATATCAAGTAGAGTATCTGTTTAACTCACAACTATCTAGAAAAATGGTTCTCAAAATATGGCCTAGAGTCTATAAAGTCAAAACTACTTTTATAAAAATACTAAGTTGTAGCCGGGCTCAGCCTGTAATCCCGCGCTTTGGGAGGCTGAGGTGAATGGATTGCCTGAGCCCGCGGGTTCGAGACCCTCCTGGGCAACTTGGCAAGACCTCATCTCTACAATAAATCAAAAAATTAGCTGGGCATGGTAGTATGCGCCTGTAATTCCAGCTACTTGGAAGGCTGAGGTGGAAGGATCGCCAGAGCCCAGCAGGTCAAGGCTGCAGTGGCCGGGAGCGGCAACTGCACTCCAGTCTGGGTGACAGAGTGAGACTCCAACTCAAAAAATAAAAAATAAAATAAAATAAAATAAATAAAAATACTAAGTTGTTATTTGCTTTTTTGACTCTCATTCTCTCATAGCTATATAGCAATGTTTCCCAAAGGCTACAAGATATGTGATGTTACAACGCAATAACTATAGAACAGATACAAGAAGCCAACTATCTTCAGTTAAACCAAGCACTACAGAGATGTGTACAAATATTTTGTTTATTTATTTAATTATTAGAAAGCAGGATTTATTGGGAATACAGAAAAGCCCCCACAGTAGGAGGGGACCCGAAGGGGTTGCCTCAAATATTTTAAAAAGTCACTTTTTGTACCTAATTGTTAGGTTTGGAAAAATATAATCATTTTTCATGAAAATATTTTATTTATGATAACATGTAATGGGGTTTATTATTGTTGTTTTAAGTGAATTAATAAATATTTTTAAAGTTTCTGTTTTAATTTGTGATAGGATAAATATCAATAGATATGACCCACATAGATAAATGCCCTTTGGGATTCTCAAGTGCTTTTTAAGAGTCTAAGGAAGACCTGAGACCAAACAGTTTGAGAGACTCTGATCTAGAAGAACCCAGTTTCGAGACAGGTGCTTAGTATATCCACTTATTTAATAATAATGGGGAAGGTTAGCAAGCAAGTCATTTCAGCTTTTATTCTAGAAATTATTAGGAGGGGAAAAAAACAATCATTACTCCTAAAACAAGTCAGATTTATGCTCTTGGAACCAAAGAATTTTTAAAGATGTTTCTGTTTTTTGTTTTGTTCTACTTATTTTTAGTGTTTTTTAAAATTTGTAAGTGTAAAACTAATAGTCTAAATCTGGTTTCTTCTTAAAACCAGAAAGTATTAACAAATAGAATCTGTCTCCCAAGGTCAAAATTATACCTTGGGAAGCTGTGGTTGTGTTCCTCATTAAAATGTAAACAAAATGATTTTTCAAACTTTTTTACCTTTTAAGCTAAATTTTTTTCAGGTTATTATCATTTTTACCTTATGATGCTGTGCTAAATAAATTCTGAGTATATATATCAAAGTTCAAAGTACACAGGAAAGTCAGCCAGGTGCAGTGGCTCATTCCTATAATCCCAGCACTTTGGGAGGCTGAGGCCAGGAGTCGAAACCAGCCTGGGCAGCATAGCAAGACCTCTTCTCTACAAAAATAATTAATTAATTAATTAAAAAGAAGTAGCTGGGCATAGTGGCCCACATCTGTAGTTCTAGCTACTCTAGAGTCTGAGGCAGAAGGATCGTCTGAGCCAAGGAGTTCAAGGCTGCAGTGAGTTGTGACCGTGCTTCTACACTCTAGCCTGTGGGACAGAATGAGACTCCAACTCAAAAAAAGAAAGAAAAAGCCAAAAAAGGTATATAAAAAAGTTACTTCTTAAATTATTACAATATACATTTAATGATTGAAAAGTATAATACACTATTAGAGGAACAGAATAATATGATAGTGAGCTGATCATGATTCTATGCACTTATGTAAGGTAAATCTTACAATCAAAAAAGAAACTTCTGGCTAGGCGCGGTGGCTCAAGTTTGTAATCTTAGCATTTTGGGAGGCTGAGGCGGGAGAATTGCCTGAGCCTGCAGGTTTGAGACCAGCCTGGGCAACATGGTGAGACCTCGTCTCTACAATAAATCAAAAAACTAGTCAGGCGTGGTAGCATGCACTTGTAGTTCTGGCTATATGGAAGGCTGAGGTGGAAGGATCACCTGAGCCCGGCAGGTTGAGGCTGCGGTGGCCCTGAGTGTGCCACTGCACTCCAGCCTGGGCGACGGAGTGAGACTCCAACTCGAAAAAAAGTAACTTCACATGTGCCTGCAGTCCCAGCAACTTGGAGGCTGAACTGGGAAGATTGTTAGAGCCCAATCTCTTCTTTGCCTGTGTAAGCAGGGTCAGATTCATGAGGCCATGGAATACAAACAGCAATTCAAGGACTTTACTTCTGGTAAAGTAGAGAAGTTCGAGGCTGTAGTGCACTATAATACTATGTGCACTGTTAATAGCCACTTTACGCAAGCCCAGGCAACATAGTGAGACCCCCATCTCTAAAATTAAAAAGAAAAATTCCAAGAGTAATTAAAACATTTGCTTTATGTCTAAACACTAATATAATTCTTACATATGAAAATTATATTTAACACAGAAACTGAATCTCTATACTTAGATAAAATATGTAATTTACTCAAATATTAATTGAGTAGTATCTACTATACCAGATTCTTTTTCATTGCCGTGCAACCAAAGGTAAATCACTTACCTCTCTGTGACTTAGTCTTTCTGTGGAAACAGTTTTTTTCAGCTATAAAGTATGGATAATAATAGCAAAACCTATTTCGTAGAGTCAATATGAGGATAAAGTGATATAATGTATGTAAAAAGCTTAGCTATTAGCTATTATTACAATAATAGTATCAGATACACTGTTATTAATGAATGAAGGAATTAATAACTTTATTTTTTAAGTTTTTGAGCAAAGTTTGTTTAGAAAGTAAATTAGAAAAAGAGAGAGGGAGGGAGGAGTAGTCACCTCCCCAAAGTAGAGGAGGAGGCCAAAGCTAAGAAAATATGGTGGCCATAGCTCAAAGAGCCATGTGGAGACAGCAGAGTTTAACAAAGCAATGGCCTGGAATTAGTAACTTTTAAATATACATATATTCCAAGAAAAAGCCAACTTATTGCTTGAAAATGATCAGATTCAACAGATCCTTTTTACTGGAATAATATGACCTAAAATTGCTATGTGTGGTTCCATCTTGCTTCTTCTTAGGACTGAGATCCGTAGCCTGCAAATCAGGATTTGCACTGGCTGGGGGCAGGGAGGTGTCAGGAATGCTTGTACATTAGTTAAGATCCCTGAAAAACTAGAGTCACAGTAAAAAATCTACTCATTCAACTAGGGTCACCCTAAGGTCCAGTTTTCTTGAATCACTGCCCAATTGTAACCTGGGTGTTTCAAAAATTTTAAGTAAACATTACTTCCCTAATTCTTCATTTCTAATGCTTATATATTACAGCACAGAAAATTATATATGACAAATAAGTTAATTTTAAAAAACCTTTATGAACATGCTGTAGCATATCTGCTAAATTTATCTTTATTCTGTATAGTTCCAGGACTATCCAGTTTAATAAATGTTTGTTTTTTGAGGAAATATACAATGTATTTGAACATCTAGCATGAAAGTCAATCAGCTCCAGCCTAACTATTTTCAAGAGAAGTTACAAAAGAAATCTCCTACTTATCAGTATATATAAAATTGATTTTATAACATAAGTTTAAACTATTGCCTGCTATTATGGATGATCTTACAATTAAAGTCCAGAATTTGAATACATATAAATAAGCAGGCTTCTTTACTTACCAGAAGTAAAGTCCCTGAATTGCTGTAGGTATTCCATGGCCTCATGAATCTGACCCTGTTTACACAGGCAAAGAAGAGTTTTCTTGTGCAGGCCACATTCACTGTAGATAATCTGAGCTAAAGCCAGGCACTTGGACTTGTTATAAGTATCTTGCTCCCCATAATTACAGATCACATCCCCAGCCTCCTCAGAAAATGTCAGCCTAGAGCAAGCAGATCAATAAGACACACGTTGGAAAGTTCTTGATGAGTGGCTAAGACTGAAATATTTGAAGATTTGACACAGTAGGACTGGATTTTTCTATGGCCTGTATGAATTCCAAGTCAATAGGCAATTGATGATGTAGGAGAAATTAAACAACAATAAGAAAAAAAAAATCAGTATATATTCCATTGGAGGAAGACATTCTGGCAAAGCTAAGGTGAAGTTTTTAAAAAATCTACAAAATGAGATTAAAACTCTCCTAAAAAGACAGATAGGATTTAAAAGTACAAGATAAACAAAAATTATCTTACAATAGGGGTTTTTTTGTGTTTTTTTGTGTTTTTTTTGAGTTGGAGTCTCACTCTGTTGCCCAGACTGGAGTGCAGTGGCCGTTCCTGGCCACTGCAGCCTCGACCTGCTGGGCTCCGGCGATCCTTCCGCCTCAGCCTTCCAAGTAGCTGGAATTACAAGCACGCACTACCATGCCCAGCTGATTTTTTTATTTATTGTAGAGATGAGGTCTCGCCAAGTTGCCCGGGCAGGTCTTGAACCCATGGGCTCTGGCAATCCACTCACCTCAGCCTCCCAAAGTGCAGGATTACAGACTGAGCCAATGAGCCCGGCTAATAGGGGGGTCTTAATGTTATCAGCAGTTATCTAGATCTAAGTTCTGTAGAACATAAACACTTATTAAATACTGGTTAATAATAGTGATAACAATTTCTGTTCATAATTAGTGATATGTCTTGCAAGCATTTGTACTAACAGAAAAACAGAGAAAATGTGACAACATGGTTATTTATTAAATTTGTTATAGATTTATAAGAAACAACAGGTGGAAAATGGACATGCTGGTGCCTATTAGAAGAGACTGATGAAACAGTTCTTTTGAAATGGCTCAATTGAATAGATTTCACATGTTACTAAATTTTAATGCACCATCTCCACACACAACTGAAGTCAAACATCTGATGTCCTATCACAGTAGCTCCACCTGGAAACTATCAACATAAGCCAAAAGAACATTTGGGCATAATTAAATATATCACTTCTAATTATTGGCAGTATGAAAATTGTGCTTTAATTATATTTTTAATTCACAGTTACAAAATAAGAGCAATCACCTAGTATTGATGTCTGTATACATCTTTAAAATGCTGATAACATTAAAATGAATTCCTGAAACCTTTACAAAATGTCTCTTTACCGAAAATTCAGTAAATAAAGCCTTTTGTGTTTATTGGGATGGGCAGCAGAGAGGTGAGTCGAAAATCAGAAGGCAGCTTGAGTACAAATAAATTGCTTTACCAATTCCCAGTCCTCCACACCTTTACCAAAATACAGGTTTTAGTAGCTACAGTCACATTTCCTGAGGCTGAATAAGTAATTGTTTCAGTCTATGTAGAGACTGCAATACAGGAGCAAAATAATAATACCAGTATTTTAGTATTTATTTCTATTATTAATGCCATTTTGTTAAGGGTCACCACCATGATGCTGTTCACCTGAGAGAAGATCAAGGCTGGGAAATGGGCCAGGAAACCTCCCTCCTGTTTCTCCCTCCAATCACCTCATCATACTCTTTCTCCGTTTTCCTAAAATCGCCTCCTAAGCTATCCTTACCCTGAATTCCAACTCAAAGAGGACTCCTTTGGGAACTTCTGAAAGTGGATCTGAGACCAGGCTAGCTCTGAAGAATATGAAGAACTAATAAAGGAAAGTAGGCTTACCTTCATGGTAAACTGAAGCATATTTGATTATAAATCAGATTTTAGATTTTTTTAAATGTCAAAATAAAGGTAATGTAAAATCATTATCCATGCATAGGATTGATTTAGTTATTTTATAGGATTGAATTGTCAAAGTTAAAATTTCAGAAGACATTTCTCCTCTTTCTAGGAGTAAGGTCTGCAATTTCAAGAGGTAATGCCAATAAAGCATGCTTTCTTAAATTTAAGCTCTGTGGGCCCTAAATGATTAGACTTTTCCCAGGTAAGAATAACTTAGAGTCAAGATTAGCCCATAACTCAGACTGCTCAAGGGCTGACTCTATGCTGAGCTTCTGGGAAAAAATTGTAAAGTTTTTTAAGGTAGCCATGTGGCAAAGGCCAGGTCAGCAGAGGCAGAAACCAGATCAGAGGCTAAGAATAAAGAATGAGAATCACCTTGACTACTCCTTGTTATTTACCTCAGGATGCTTAAAAGTGGTGGCATTTTCTCACTGTGTGCAGTCAAGAACTGTATAGGAATTAAAGAAGTTCTTACAACTGAGAGGTAGAATGGGTCAAGAGCCATCACTATGCTGAGTGCGGTGGCTCATGCCTGTAATCTCAGCACTTTGAGAGGCCAAGGCAAGAGGATTGCCTGAGCTCAGGAGTTTGAGACCAGCATGAGCAACATGGGAAACCTCATCTGTACAGTAAATAAAAAAATTAGCCAGGCATGATGGCCTACACCTGTAGTCCCAGCTACTTGGAAGGCTGAAGCCAAATGATCACCTGAGCCCAGCAGGTCGAGGCTGTGGTAATGGCCAAGATCGTACCACTGCACTGTAGCCTGGGCAACAGAGGGAGACTCTGACTGAAAAAAGGGAGGGAGGGAGGGAGGAAGGAAGACGATCACTATGTATAAGGCAATTAATCTTGTGTGAAGTATCTTTGCACTTTCTGATGACATCTTCAGGTCTGAACTATTTCCAGTGCTCCCTGACAAGTACTTTTTGTGGAGGGTGCAGAAAAGGGAACAGGCAGAAAAAGAAGATGGCCAAGAGAGAAAAGAAGGGTATACCTATGAAGAAAATTCCTAAAACAAATTAACTATTATGTGGACAGTAAGTGAAGCCAGAACAGGAATGAATAGGAGAAAAAAGATTTTGTACTGGTAAACAATAGTGCCATCAGTATAGCTTAATGACCCTCCAGAGTTGTGCCAGGTAATTGGTAGATTTGGAATTGGTGGCAGTTGGCAGTTGTATGCAAACCTGCTATTTTTATGTCTGGGGTATTTCTAAGTCACGAATGTTATTTTAGGGAGTGCTTGCTAATGTCCATCTATCTCCCCTACGATGCTCTTCCTCAAAATGAGACTGTTAACTATTCTCTAATATGTATCCTATGTTCCCGTGTATTCAAAGCCAAGTAGGGCATCACCCTTATGCTGCACTCAGCAGGCCAGGGCTGCCAGATGGCAGGGAGGCCTATCCCCACTCTGCCTTCCAGTACTCACAGCCCAACCTGTGTTCTCATAGACCTGGCATAAGAGTTGCTATCTAGTCTCTGAGTTTCATACGTTGTTATGCACTTGTGGTGGACACAGTTCTGATGTCTCACCCAGGTCCCCTTTCCTGGACCAGTGCCCCCTCTCCAGCTATCTATTAATAGCTCACAGCAGCCCTGTCCTTTAAAGAATTGTGCCAGGGGACTAGAGCCACCCATGCAGAAATTTATGCCTACCCACAATCCCCAGTACTCCACAGCTGATAACTGACTGATGATAAAAGGTATAAAAGGCCAGCCTCTCAATCAAGGGGAAACAACTTTGTGTTGTGGCTTATGTGTCATAGCCCTACCCTGTGATAATACCAGGCTTCACACGAGTTCACATCCTTGCATGGCTCTTCCCCTATTCCTATCCTATTTCACGCCTTTCCTTACACATTTTCCCAAGGAGTCGTCTATTAGTAAATGTTCTGCACTCAAATCCATGCACCAAGCTCTCTTCAAGGAAATATGGAACCTAAGTGCCAAACACATTTCTCTCTGCCCTATTATATAGCAACAGTCCGACCTTCTCATGATAATCAAGATGAGTCAAGACCTCTAGACTCTCAGAAACGAAAGTTGCAGGCATGGGAAGAACATATTACCTGTGATGGCTAATTTTGTATGGCAACTTGACCAGGTGCCCAAATATTTGGTCAAACATTATTCTGGGTGTAACTGTAGGAGTGTTTTGGGATGAAATTAACTTTTTTTTTTTTTAGTTTGGAAATATTTAGTTTCAAGTTATAATGTCAATTTTACCAATACTAAAAAAGAGATTGCATTCATATGAACAGTTTATCAATTTTTTGTTGAAAGATAATATACATTTTTATTCATTTCATTCACGTTTCATAAAGTTTCATTTTAATTAAGGGTTTTCCTGCCCTGACATTACTTCTATTATCAGAACAAATTAGGAAGTGTGTCAAATGCAATGAAAGCATTTTGCACTGTGGTAATTAGCTATGTCAAGTAGGTGATATTTAAAAGCCCAAGGTTACTGAAGGATGGAAATTTAAAAATTAATGTTCCTTCCAACTACTTGGAAGGCTGAAGTGGAAGGATCACTTGAGCCCAGCAGGTCAAGGCTGTGGTGGCCGAAAGCATGCTATTGCACTCCAGCCTGGGCGACAGAGTGAGACTCCAACTCAAAAAAAAAAAAAGAAAAAGAAAAAGATTATTGTTCCAAGTTCCAATGTCTCCCAAATGATATTTATTATTACATTAGGAAAAACAATTTAATGGAGGAATCAATAAGGAAGGGGCTTAAGACCATATAAAATATTATAACTGAACAATTTTTAAATGATCACTCTAAACACTACTTGGCATATAAGTGCTGCTCAAAAAATACTGACTCACTTTCAAAAATAAACTTAATACAAGTATTTCAATAATTTTCCCATTTTCCCTAATATATACTTTCTTTTTAATACAGGAAGAATGAGGGCACTTAGTCTCATTAGTGAACTAACTTTGGTACCTGGTTCTGTTTTCTTATTTATTCTTCATTTCATTGTCATTCTTGATTTAAAAAAAAATTTTTTTTTTTAGTCAGAGTCTCATTCTGTTGCCCAGGCAGGAGTGATTGAAGCTCACCGCAGACTCAGCCTCCTGAGCTCAGGTGATCCTTCCTCCTCAGCCTCCCAAGTACCTGGTACTACAGGCATGTGCCACCAGGCCCAGCTAATTTTTTTGATTATTTTGTAGAAATGAATTCTCACTATGTTACCCAGGCTGGTCTCAAACTCCTGGCCTCAGGCAGTCCTCCTGCCTCAGATTCCTAAAGTACTGGGATTACAGGCATGAGCCACCACACCAGGCCCATTTTTAGTAAATTCTTTGTGTAAAGTGTTAACCCACTCAAATGCTAGCCCATTCTTTTACACTATTTCTTTTTACTTAAAAAATCTCCAATAACATTTACCTCCACATTTCCAGGACCTATTTATTATCCTAAAATATTTCCTGTCTGATATCACACACTTCAACATTATCTTTTTTGGAAGCAAGTTCCTAATCATTTCTTACCCACAATATATTGGTTTTCCAAATCTCAACAAGACCAGTTTCTTAATCATGTCATTTACTCCTACTATATAAACTCCCTTCTGATTCTAATTTTCTATACAGCCTTTCTCCCTTCTTCCTTCCCTTCCTTTCTTCATTTATTTATTCAGAAAACACAAGTATAAGGCAACCCTCAATAGTTTGGGGTTTTTGCTGTTCTGCCGGAGTTCCTTTTCCCAGATTTAAACATATCACTGATGTACTCAGGAAGACATACAGTTCTTTAATACTTTCAGTTTTTATCTGTTCTCAATTTTTCTTTATAAACAAAACTGATTTTTTGTTCAAAACTTAAAAAAATCCAAAACATTTATAAAGAGTCAACATCTGAGTAAACTGTATCATTTTGCCAAACATGATTATTTTATTTTTTTCTTTAAGAGTCTCATTCTGTCACCCAGGCTGGAATGCAGTAGCACACTCACAGCCACTGCAGCCTTGACCTGCTGGGCTCAGGTGACCCTTCCACAAAAGCCTTACAAGTAGCTGGAACGATAGACATGCACCACCATGTCCAGCTAATCATTTTTGATTTATTGTAGAGATGAGGTCTCATCAAGTTGCCCAGGCTGGTCTTGAACCCCTGAGCTCAGGCAATCTTCTCACCGCCACCTCTCAAAGTGCTGGGATAACAGGAATGAGCCACCACACCCATCCCAAACATGGTAATCTTAGGTACATGGGACTAGGCTTTCAAGTTAGGCCCTAAAATGTGGTTCTTGTTAGTGTGGAAACTAACACTGAACACTGATTCTACCTTACCCCAAAGTATTCATATAGTAATATTCTATGAAAGGTCTCACCTACTCCCAAGCTTATAATTGTGATAGATTTGTTTGTAAACATGAATATATCTTCAGAGTGAATGTACTACTTATTGGATAATCATTCCTGTGGTTGCTTTATGGTTTGCCCATAATTATGAAAAGCCAGCAGGCACAGCCAACTTAAAGCCAGAAGTATACACAAGGAAGAAAAAAGATTATAAGAAAACCTAAGATTAATTCCTCAGATGACCTGACAGGATTTTCACCCTTTGCAGCTTATGACCAGTGAGGAAGGGTCATAGACCAAAAAAGTCAAACATTCAGTTGAAATGATGCTGTTCTGCTCTCTCTTTTATGTTGGAGCCATCTTCCTGCAGATGTAACTTTAAAGGATCCCTTCTCTTTTGCCTTTGTTTATTGATAATTTTTATCAACTACTATCTCTCTGGTAACAGTCAATGTGGCAATAAAGTTGTTTGGAATGTATTTGTGCATGTGCTAAGAAAATTAATTTAGATTTCTACAGGAAACTAAATGCATATTTTTATTTTCCATTTTCCTTTCAAATGGAAGGGGGAAATGCTTTATTCCATCATGGAAAACTTGGAAAAATGATTCTTTTATAGGAGATAAACTTTTGAATCAGCAGACTGCCTAGAGCAGATTGCCCTCCCCAATGTGGGTGGGGCCTTATCCAATCAGCTGAAGACCTGAAAACAAAAAGGTTGACCCTCCCTCAAGTAATGGGAAACTCCTCTCACCTGACTCCTTGAGCTGGGACAGCAGTCTTTTCCTGCTTCCAGACTCAAACAGAAACATCAGCTCTTCTTGAGCCTGCCAGCTTTTGGACTGGAACTACATCATCAGCTCTCCCGGGTCCCCAGAGTTTGCTGACTAGAGATCTTGGGACTTCTCAGCCTCCAAAATTACATGTGTCAATTTCCTATTATACATAGCTATAGATATGTGCACATACCTCCTATTGGTTCTGTTTCTCTGGCTAACCCTGACACTTCTCAAGTGTGCTATTGGGAGTGAAAGTTAAGTAGGACCACTTTTTAGTTTCTAAACCCAAGTATTCTACCTGTTGGTGACAGAGTAGCATATAATTGTCATTAGTTTAAGAAGCATACTCTTTAGTGCAAAGTGGTCTATTTGGACAAAAAAAAGTATACTTCATCCTGAAGGATGGTCACTTCAAAGGATGAAGTGACAACCTAGCATCACCTGGACACCACTTGAGCCAAGTTTGGGTTTTTTATTTCTCTGTCCTCTGGTCTTAAGTAACCTACCCCTGCATGAGGTCATAAGTGTGAGTTGTAGTAAGGTCAGTCAGCCAGTGGTGGTTGACATGGGGTTTGAGCCATCTCTTCCCGAAGCTTACTTATATGCTCTGGATCTGCCCAAGCCCAATCTTGATTTTGGATGGACTCCTAGAACTCAACTGACTCTATGCCCTGACGAGTCTGTCAGAATCCTGTTCACGATGGGCCAGTTCTAATTGCACAGTCTGATGCCTCATGGAGAAACACTCCAACTTTAGCATGACTCAGAAGCTGTTTTCTGCCATGGGTAGCATATCATCTACTGAAATGTCTCTGGGTACTCCCATGCCAATTAAAAACGGTTAGTCAAATGCCACAATTTGATAAAGGTATGGTAACCAAGACTCAGCCTACCAGGCCTATCTGGACCAACCTACCAAGATCAGTAGAAGTCTAAGAGTGAGAAAAATTAAAAATGGGTGTAGAGGAGAAAGATGAAGAGCAATAATTAGTAAAAAAGAATCTCAATCATAATGAGTGAAAGACGCCAGTCCAAGAAGGAAAAAGAATACATACTGTATGGTTCCATTTATATAAAATTCTAGGAAATGCAAACTAATCTACAGTAGCAGAAAGCAGATCAGCTGTTACCTGGAGATAAGGAGTGGAATAGAGTGAAGAGGCAGGGAGGAGGAGGCATTACAAAGGAACATCGGGAACCATTTGAAGGTGATGGATATGTTTATTATCTTGATTATGATGAGAATTTCATGAATTATATATATACACATACATGTCAAAACTTGTCAAACTCCACACTTTAAATATGTGTGGTTTATTGTATGACAGTTATACCACATTATTATTTTTAAAAACGCATTAAATTATGCACTTGAGATATGTGTAGTTAATTCTATGTGAATTATACCTCAATAAAGTTGTAAAAACCAAATTACAGATTTAGGACCAATTGTAGCAACAGAGGCCATAGCTCATCCCACTAACCCTCCTATGTGAAGTGTTTATCTTTATCCAGCCTGTCTGGAACCAGTTTCCTGTCTTTTCCCTCCCAGCAGTGAGTTTCCCCAGGAATTACAACCATGGAATGCCCGAATGAAGTGAGCTTAATGTGAGAAGCAAATAGATCCGTGTGGTGCAAATGGCTGACTGGGATAGATGTCACTTCAGTGCTTCCCCCAAATCTTCCTTACTAGACCAGTGTACCCTTCCTCAGCTGCTCTGGCATTGACTACCAGTGGTACACAGGTGCCTTCCTTGTTCCTGGTTGGTGAGAACCAACTCCTCTGGGAATTTGTGTGCGCTCACACCAACAGGTAGCTCATAGCTCTTGACAGACCGGCAGAGGGGTACAAAAGGTGGGCCCTTGCCTTAAGGGAGAAGAGCTCTGTGTTGTGGTTTATGGTCCAGAGCCATCAATCCATAAATTCAGCCAAAGGTTGATGCTGCCTGAGGCCCCATCTTCATTGGTCCTTTCCCCTTTCCTATTCTGCTTCACTCATTCCCTTATAAGTACTTCCTGAGAAAGTCTCCTTCTATCAATCATATGCACCCAAATTCCTGTCTCAGGCTTTGGTTCTAGGGAACCTAACATAAGAGGGCCCTGGTACAAACTTGCCAAGCAGTGCTGAGACCCAGCTCCAAGAAGTCACCTTCTACCCGTCCTTTCTGGTTTGTAAGTTCTAAATGCCACCTTGATCCATGTTCTTCCAGCTTACATGCTGTCTCCTGGGTTTATCCCTTACATGTACTCACAGCCTGTCTGGAACCAGCTTCTTGTCTTTTCCTTCCCAGCAGCATAATACTGACCAATCCTTCCCTATCCTTATTGCTCAACCTTCATCCACCCTTCTATTGTCATGAATCATCTTGTGAACTGCCATGAATCAACTCTTGATCTGGGCTCATCGAGACTGGGTCTCATTACTCCATGAATACTTAGTAAATATTTTCTGTTTAATTGCAATAGGGTCCTGAAATAAATGTTCAAATAATGTATTGATAAGAAAACTAGTACTATTTTGAGAGCAAACTACTTTATTAGCCAAATGTCAAAATTAAATTAAAAGTTTAGCTCTGCTTACCTTTCTTGGGTAACCCAATTGATAACTAAATCTAACCGTTTTTCAGAGAGTCCACACTTAATTCCTTCCAAGGTTAGATCTGCATCAACGGGATGTCTAAAAGCACGACTTGTGATAAAGAGGGCCTCAAAAAATAAGAGTAATGGGAGAGGTTTTCCTCTAATTTTTCCAACACCTACAGGAAGAAGAAAATTTTCAAGTCAAACACTTTAAGAAATAGGTTGCTTTTTAAATTTCATATTACTATTTTCATTTATTTGATTTTCTAAAACTTTAACAATCTATGATTTTTAACTAATACTTACAGATTAAACTGTTTATTTTGGATAGTGACTAAATAGCATATGTCATGTGAAGACAGTGGTAGAGATATCAAGGGATGCCAAAAATCACTGATGACCAGAAGCTAGGAGAGAGGCCATGAGGAGACTCCATTCTGACATGGAATGGAATCTCCTAGAGCCTCCAGAAGGAATAAACTCTGTTGACACCTTGATTTCAGACTTCTGGTCTCCAGAACTGTGAGAAAATAATTTTTTTTCTTTTAAGCCATAAGATTCGCCTGTTAATGCTGTAAATTTGCCATGACCAAGGAAAAACTATGATATGAAGGGAAAACAACCACATTTACTTTTGTTTAGTTTTGTTTGTTTTTTCAGATAGAGTCTTGCTCTGTTGCCCAGACTGGAGTGCAGTGGTTCAATCATAGTTCACTGCAGCCTCCAACTCATGGGCTCAAGCAGTCCTCCTGGCCCAGTCTCCCCAGTAGCTAGGAATATATGTGTACACCATCTCATGTAGTTTGAATAGAAAAAACAAAAGGTGCAGTTGCAGCTACACAGAGGGTAAAATTCCTAATGCAAACTATATTGCTCTATGACCAATCAAATGAGACAAATATAAAACTGGACATTTAGAGGTCCATATTTAGTCTAACATACCTTAACTTTGAAAACATTTCAATGAGAATGACAAATTAGAATCCTGAAATTTATGTATAGGTTCAGCCAATGACCAAATAAAGCATCTTAATTTCAAATTAGCGTTCCTACAATTCATTTTTTATTTAAATTGTATATACATCTAATGCTTGAACTTTCAGAGGAGAAAGACTATCAATTTGAATTCTTAATCCATCAGATTATTTTCCTTTTGTGATTAAAAAATAAATTAACCACCATATCATACTTCCGATGTTTTTATTTAACTCCCCCCCTCAATGTCAACTGAGAAAAGTTCTACGAGAACAGCTGTACATGGTGACTTAGAATTTAGAGAACAGGCCAGGCTCGGTGGCTCAACCAGTAATCCTAGCACTTTGAGAGGCCGAGGTGAGTGGATTGCCTAAGCCCACGGGTTCAAGACCCGCCTGGGCAACTTGGCGAGACCTCATCTCTACAATAAATCAAAAATTAGCCGGGCGTGGTAGCGTGAGCCTGTAGTTCCAGCTACTTGGAAGGCTGAGGCGGAAGGATCACCGGAGCCCAGTGGGTCGAGGCTGCAGTGACCAGGAGTGGCCACTGCACTCCAGTCTGGGTGACAGAGTGAGACTCCAACTCAAAAAAAAAAAAAAGAAAGAAAGAGAACAGAGACCAGTGCCTGATATTTGCCTGGAGAGTTTAAAGGTAAAAAACCAGAATGAGGAGAGAGAATTAACGTAGGAGCAAACTCTACTTCCACAAGATTGCATGTTCCTAAAGGGTGAGGACTCCATAGAAGGTAGATAGGTTGGAGTTGTCTTGAAAAGGTCATCTCAGAGAGGCCTGCATGCAGACCACATGATCCCACCTGAGAGTCTTTGAGGTACATACCACAGAAGTAGCTGAAGGGAAATTCATAAGCAGCCAGCTAAAGCAATACCTCCTGAATCAGTAAAAGGCACAGTGGAAAGCCCCCAGTAAGGAGAGGTTCTAAAAAGCAAGGACTAAAGCAACCAACTAGAGCCAACATTGAATATCTGCCACACCCAGAAAACACCAAGGCTAAACGACCACTGTACCAGTTGAGTAGGACCTTTCCTGACCCTTACATAACCCTACCCTAAAGAAGCCAAGTGATTAGTAGAGGGGGAGAAGAGTACAGAAGAAGCAAATATGTCTCCTGAGCCCCATTGGGTTCTAGAACCAATTAAGAGCCAAATCAGTGAGACGGGGAGAATTTTTAGATTAAACAAGAGATTATAGTTTCTATTTAGTTGAGACTAGACTTTTGGGAACCTAAAAATAAAACTGTTGACATCTAAAAGAGACTGAAAAAAATGCTGTAATTTTTTTTACCAAGATATTGTCTAGTAAAAGAAATAGAAAAGTCAATATAGCCCTTTTAAAGGGCAATGATGAGAAAGAATAAAGTTATTTCTTGCTTTATTCTCTATCAAGTATAGCTTGTTTAATGATCTAGTTTCATAGATACAAAGCTTGGCAAAAGCAGTCATGAAATAAAAAATGGATTCTGGTTGAGAGTCTATTAATGGAATGTATAGATTTTTACACAGAGAATATGTAACACCTATTTTTGAGGTTCACAGACTTTTTGAGCTTAGTTCTAAATTCTCAGATATATGCCATAAATAAAATTAATTCGGAGTAAGTGGCATGTTGCTGAAATCTCTAAAGCTTGTAAGGTGCTTTGTGATTTTCTGATGGTCTTATCCAGTAATCCTATAAGGGAGGATCATTAAAATTCCTGTTTTTTAAATAATAAAACTGAGGTTCAAGGAAATAAAGTAGTTTGGTCAAAAAAGATAATGCAAATTTATGGGAAGACAAAACTAAAACAGAGGTATTGTGCCTCCTAGCAAACATTCTGTACTATATAAGTCTGTCATGTTTTACGATAAATTAAATATATATATATACATATAGATACATACAATGGCAAAAGATAAAATATTTCTTATATTTACTGTAGATTAACAAGTTTGAGGACAATTCAACTGAACTTTCAGGTAAAGATGATAGATTGAACACATGCATTTACTTTTAGTTCATGAAAATGACAGTAAAGATATTTCACAGGAACAAATTAAAAAGGAAATAATAAAATTTTGGAAGCTAGGAAATGGATAGAGAATGGAAACTGGCATAGTAGTTCTTTAAAAGTCTGACTCCTAAACTACTAATAAGGAAAACCAAGATGCAATCCCATTTACACCATCGGACTCAGAAAGTCTCAGGAATTGCCTGCACTGGGAATCTCTGGAATGAGGTTGTGCTAAAACTAGAAAACTTGGTTAAAAGGCTGTTTAAAAAGCCACTCCTTACTCAGTCAGATGATACCCATTTCCCTAGAAAAGACTAGAACTTATTACCTGAGAAAGATAAAACATAGGGTGTCTACATGAAGACAACAGGCACAGTTGAGGGCAGGAGTACTAAACTATTAATAATTATTTTCTAAGTTTCCAGATAACTTTCTTCCTATCACTAGAATCATACTACATGTAAACCCCATGATGATGAGAGTTTTTGTAGGATTTATTTTCTGCTATATTTCCAGAACCTAGAACAACGTCTGGCACATATCAATCAATTCTGTTGAATGAATAAAGTAATTGAGTTAATACATGAATGAATGAATGAATGAATGAATGAATGAATGAATGAATGAATTGGTTCCACATTTGTCTGCTTCTATGTTTCTTCTCAATTTTTATCTCCTTGAAGCCAAGGATTTGGCCTTACTAATCTTTGTATCTCAGTACCTAGGTCATAATAGTTTGATCCATGGTAAAAAAGCACACTCAGAAATTTTCTGGGAAGGTTACAGAGTATATTGCTGTGAACATTACTAGAAGCACTGTTCCTATCAATGACATCATATTTGAGCTTTAATATGTCTTAAAAATGAGGTTTTATACAGACTTTCAAAAGCAGAAAGCAACTTGTTTAAAAATATAACTGTTTTAAGATGTAAGTAATTTTAATCTACCTTGAGCCATCAAATTTGAGATAGAAAGAACTTTAAAGATCTAACTAGGACTCTGATAACATGACACTGTGGCTCCCATGGCCTACTGTCCTTGTCTACATCTTTCTCTCTCACTGGATGAAATAAAACATCTATATTCACATGGAAATGGAGTCTGAATTTGGGCCGGGTATGTGGGTCAGGAAGCCAAAACCAAGAAGTTAACAAAGACCACTTTAAGGCTGTTGAAATACTAGAGACCTGGCAGAAACAAATACAAAATCTCTCCATAGAATATACAGTAATTGCTAGACGTGGTGGCTCATGCCTGTAATCCCAGCACTTTGGGAGGTGGAGATAAGAGGATTGCTAGGGTTCAAGACCAGCCTGGGCAACAAAGCAAGACCCAGTCTCTACAAAAAATAGAAAAATTTGCCAGGTGTGGTGGTGTGTGCCTGTAGTCCCAGCTACTTGAAACTGAGGTAAGAGGATCACTTGAACCCAGGAGGTCAAGGATAAAGTGAGCCATGACTGTGCCAATGCACTCCAGTCTGCACGACAGAGTAAAACCCTGTGAGATTAATTCATTAAACCTATAGAAAATCCAATAGTAAAATGGGCAAAAGACCTAAAGAATTCTTTATGTTGGGTACTACTTCAGGATGGGAACAGTGGCTAGTGCTTTGGGAGACCAAGGCAAGAGGACTGCTTAAGGCCAAGAGTTTGAGACTAACTTAGGCAACACAGTGAGACCCCATTTCTACAAAAATAAAAATAAAAAACTAGCCGGGCCCAGTGGCTCAGCCTGTAATCCCGTGCTTCGGGAGGCTGAGGTGAATGGATTGTGTGAGCCCGCAGATTCGAGACCTGCCTGGGCAACTTGGCGAGACCTCATCTCTACAATAAATAAAAAAAAATCAGCCGGGCGTGGTAGTGCGTGCCTGTAATTCCGGCTACTCGGAAGGCTGAGGCGAAAGGATCGCGGGAGCCCAGCAGGTCGAGGCTGCGGTGGCCGGGAGCAGCCACTGCACTCCAGTCTGAGCGACAGAGTGAGACTCCAACTCAATAAATAAATAAATAAATAAATAAATAAATAAATAAATAATTAGCCAGGCACAGTGGCATGCATTTGTAGTCCTAACTATTTGAGAGTCTGAGGCAGAAGGATTGCTTGAACCCAAGAGTTTGCAGTTACAATGAGCTATCTTCATGCCACTGCACCTCAGTATGGGTGACACAGCAAGACCCTGTCTCAAAAAAAAGAAAGAAAAGAGTCTCAATTTCATTAGTATTCATGCAGGTTAATATTAAAACACAATCAGATTACATAACCACAAGAATGGCAAACATGTAAAGGTCTGGCACTAACAAGATATGGAGCAACAGAAAAATCACATACATTACCAGTGGGAATGTAAATTGGTAAAACTACTTCATAACCCAGAAAATTCTATCTTTTTTTTTTGTTTGAGTCAGAATCTCACTCTGTTGCCCAGGCTGGAGTGCAGTGGCATGCTCACAGCCACCACAGCCTTGACCTGCTGGGCTCAGGCGATTCTTCCTCCTCAGCCTTCCAAGTAGCTGGAACAACAGGCATGCACCATCACACCCAGCTAATTTTTCTTGGTTTATTGTAGAGATGAGGTCTCGCCATGTTGCCCAGGCTGGTCTCGAACCCCTGAGCTCAGGCAGTCCTCTCACCTCGGTCTCCCAACGTGCTGGGATTATAGGCATGAGCCACTGCATCCGGCCCAGAAAGTTCAATCTCAGATACATATCCTAGAGAAATTCTTAACTATGTACACCAAGATACACGTTCAAAACAAAACTGTTTACAATAGCCCCAAACTAGTAACCCTCTAAGTGTCTCTCCACAGTACAACAGATTAATATATTGTGGTATAGTTCTTAGGAGGAAAATCTTTGTGGATTTAGCATAGATTTCTTAGGTATGACACTAAAATCAAAATCCATACAAGAAAAAAAATCACACAAATTGAACTTCAACAAAATTAAAAACTTCTACTCTTAGAAAGATACTATTAAGAGAATAAAAAGCCATGACACAGACTGAAAGAAAATATTTACAAATCATATATATGATAAAGGACTTGTATGCATATAATGGCATACTATTCATCAATAAAAGGAAATGACCTACTGATAGATCCAACAACATAAACTTCAAAATGAGTATGCTGAGTACAAGAAATCAGTGAAAACAAAGAATACCTACTGTATTATTCCATTTATATAAGATTCTAGAAAATGCAAACTAATCCATGGCTACTGAAATTGGACCAGCAATTACCTGAGGATTGGGGGAAGAAGAGGCTGTGGGAGAGAGGAATGGGTGAGATAGGAATTAGTGGGAAGAGAAGGATCACTGAGGGGTATGAGGAGACTTTGGGGTGATAATCTCATGGGTGTATAAATGTGTCAAAATTTACCAAATAGTGTACTTTAAATATGTATAATTTGTTGGATGTATATCTATTTACCACAAAAAGTTGTTTTTATTTCATTTTCTTTTCTTTTTTTTTTTGAGTTGGAGTCTCACTCTGTTGCTCAGACTGGAGTGTAGTGGCCGCTCCCAGCCACCACAGCCTCGACTTGCTGAGCTCCAGCGATCCTTCCGCCTCAGCCTTCCAAGTAGCTGGAACTACAGGCACGCGCTACCACGCCCGGCTGATTTTTTGATTTATTGTAGAGATGAGGTCTCGCTGCCCAGGCGGGTCTCGAACCTGCGAGCTCAGGCAATCCACTCACCTCAGCCTCCCAAAGGCGCGGGATTACACGCTGAGCCACCGAGCCCGGCTTCATTTTCTTTTCTAGAGACAGAGTCTTATTCTGTCACCCAGGCTGGAGTGCAGTGGCATGATCATAACTCCCTGTAAACTCAAATTCCTGGGCTCAAGCAATCCTTGGCCTCCCAAAATGCTGTAGTCACAGCCATAAATCATTATGCCCTGCTGAAAGCTGTTTTTTAAAAGAATGTGGAGCAAATTTGACAAAATATTAACATTTATTAAATCTTGAGAGTGAGTACCTGGTTGTTAATATGTTTCTCCATACTTTTCTGTAAACTAAAAATATTTCATAATTTAGAAAACCTAATCAAACCTCTTAATGTTACAGCTAAGAAAACTGAATTAACGGTAGAGATGGGGCTGGAGCCTAGATCTTCAGTCTCCCATTTTAATATTCTTTCTATTCTGTCAGAGAAAAAGTAGTATAACTTGCAAGCATATAAGGTTCAGAGTAGAAATGCTTACCCTTAAATTTATTCATTGTACCAATATTTCGAAGAATTCTTCTAGGACTGTTTGCTGCAAAACAAGCTGCCTTTTCATATTCACCAAGTGAGATTAATTCATTAAACCTATAGCCATTGTATTTTATAATGCATTGTAATGATACACAGAAAAAGAAGAAAAATTGATTAGAAATGTCTAATATAGACTAAATATAGTGACATATTAATATATAAAAATGAAAGCAATTATAGTAAACTACAACAAGATTCATTCACCCTGGAAGATGCTCTTTCAAGTCTTCTTCTAATATCTTGTTATTTTTAAGTTTCAGAATAAAACTCTTGCCTGTCAGCTGACTTTGCACCCGATTCTGTACTTTATTCCTATAGTACTAAAGCAAGCCACAGAAAATGGAAAGAAAGAACTTAAAGTGAATTTATAATGCGCTCTGATTTTTTTCTCTCATATCTCCATATAAAAAAGTACCAGTATCAGGAGAAAGAAGGGCAATTTGCTTAGAAACTCCGCCTATAGGAAATATTAACTGAACACAGACACTGCCAAATTAGAGCTCAAGAGGTGTCCTTGGCATCCAGAAGACTATGTTGCTCTGGAAGGCATTTGATGACCAATTCAATCCTGGACTAACGTAAGAAAGAAAGATAATAGTTAAGATACCTTAACCCTCTTCTCCTCTTTCTATGGCAAAAGGTCTTCAAATTAGTCCTTACTGCACAATTAATAAAACTATGGCAAACAGGGTTTGAATAGTGTTGTAAATAAATGTGGAACCCCAGGGGGAAAAACACTAAAGTAAATTAAGCAAAATGCATTAAATTCTCAACAAGGGTTTTTCTCTCATACCAAAACTAGCAGACTTAGAGAAGTACATGCTTAAGGAAATAATGCAGTCTTTGTGATCCCTCACACACAAAAAGACTATCTATGCCCCCTTCTTTATACCATATCAACAAACAAATCAAAAGTTGAAAGCTGTTTAACATACAAGACTAGGAATATTACACATGTTCATTACATATTGGCCTCATCGCCTATGAATTAACCTCTTAAAAAACAGAGTCTCATCCATCACAGATACAAACAACTGAATACCACATGTTCTCACTCATAAGTGGGCCCTGAATACCAATCACTCTAGCACAGGAATGACATTGGCAGACTCTGGGCACTGCTAGGGGAGGGAGGGGGGCACGTGGCAACACAAAGGGTACCTAGTCCACTACCAAGGGGAGAGAAGATCAGTTAAAAGCCCAAACTTCACCTGAACGCAGCCTACTTATATAGCAAATCCTCTCTTATACCTCACAACGTTAAGATAGATTAGATAGATAACAGAGAGAGAGAGAGAGAGAGAGAGAGAGAGATAGAGACAGAGAGAGAGAGAGATAGAGACAGAGAGAGGCAGGGAGGGAGGAAGGGAAAGAGGGAGGAAGGGAGGGAGAAAGATATAGATTAAACAGTTTGGGTAACAATAAAAAAAAAAGAATATAGGCTCAGGCCAGGCACAGTGGCTCACATCTGTAATCCCAGCACTTTGGAGGCAAAAGTGGGAAGATAGCTTGAGTCCAGAAGTTCAAGACCAGCCTAGGCTACATAGCAAGACCTTGTCCACAAAAAAAAGAAAAAAGAAAAAAAAATCAGCTGGGTGTGGTGGCACATGTCTATAGTCCCAGAGACTTAGAAAGCTAAAGTAGAAGGATCACCTGAGCCCACGAGGTTGAGGCTACAGTGAGCCGTGATCATGCCACTGCACCCCAGTCTGGGCAACAGAGTAAAATTCCAACTCAAAAAAATAGCCGGGTTCCGTAGCTCAGCCTGTAATCCTGCGCCTTGGGAGGCCAAGGTGAGTGGTTTGCCTGAGCCCGCAGGTTTGAGACCCTCCCGGGAAACTTGGCGAGACCTCATCTCTACAATAAATCAAAAAATTAGCCGGGCATGGTAGCGTGTGCCTGTAGTTCCAGCTACTTGGAAGGCTGAGGCAGAAGGATCACCGGAGCCCAGCAGGTCGAGGCTGCGGTGGCTGGGAGCGGCCACTGCACTCCAGTCGGGCAACAGAGTGAGACTCCAACTCAAAAAAAAAAAATAGTCTTAGATTTCTTTAAGCCTCTATTATATTCTACATACAATAACTTAAGTATTAGAGGGACATACGCCTTCTTAATAAGTCATTAGGATGGAAATTATGAGAAAGAAAGGACTGAATTGGCTAGGACAGTCTGACTCAAAAAGACAGTCTCAATAACACTTTGTAACATCAGGTTGATGTCTAGGAAATGTAAGAAAAGTACAGTTTAAGTCTCCCTTATCTGAAATAATTGAGACCAGAAATATTTTGAATTTTGAATTTTTTCTGATTTTGGAATATTTGCATATATATAATGAGATATCTTGGGGATGCCACCCAAGTCTAAACATAAAATTTATGTTTCATCTACATCTTATATACACAGCCTGAGAGTAATCTTATGCAGTATTTTTAATAATTTTATGCATGGAACAAAGTTTGCATACACTGATACATAAGAAAGCAAAGGTGTCACAATCCCAAGTCAGCACTCAAAAAGTTTCAGAGTTTGGGCATTTCAAATTTTGAGATTTTAAATTAGGGATGTTCAACCTGTATAAATAAAACTTAAATCAACACTATAATCCTCTTTTCTGTTCTGAAAAATCTTCTATACTCCCAATCTGGTATTTTTTCCACAAAGAATCTGTAGAAAAAATATGACTCATCAAGATACGAAATAAATGGTAAATATGGTCATTTTAACATGGAAAATGAAAGCTTTTAAAATATTTGCCTTTCAATGTAGTACAGTGTAATTTCAGCTTCTTTTGCCTTGCTTGGATCATCTTCCAATAGTTCCTCCACAATGCCTTGGTCATCTGTAAATATTGAAAGTACCACCAGAAGACATTTGAGGTTATTTATTGATAGGAAATAATAAACACACATATGTTTAATGCCAACAACTTATTACTATGGTTTCTAACAGCACCAGCCTCTCTGGGAACTGAGTGCCTCCCTGTCCCTTTCCTCTTTATTTTCAGGATGCTCTCTTTGGCTCACCAAGTCTATTTCCTAAAAATCATCTGTAAGCTGCTGAAGGAACTCATAGGGTAACAGAGAACTAGTAGAAATAAATGTTTTTTCGTTTTATTTTAACTCAGCCTAAGAACACTCTTTAACTTTCTGTGGAAAAAATGTCTTCCATTATTTGTGCTAATTAAAAAATATAGATGAACTACCATGTAAATCTTTGGTTTTCTGGATGTGCTCCACGAAGTCTTGAAATGAGCTGCTCCTATCAGATTTTACCCATGAAGTAAGTGCATGTGAAATTATCTGCAGCCTTTGATGACTATAAAGATTTAAAAAAAAACAATAACATACTGAGCTTAAAATCAAATGGTGAAATATTAGAATAAACACAGATAGAAGTTTCAAATTTTAAAAACATATAATCAATTTATTTAAAAAAAAACAATAACATACTGAGCTTAAAATCAAATGGTGAAATATTAGAATAACACAGATAGAAGTTTCAAATTTTAAAAACATATAATCAATTTATTTAAAAAAAAACAATAACATACTGAGCTTAAAATCAAATGGTGAAATATTAGAATAACACAGATAGAAGTTTCAAATTTTAAAAACATATAATCAATTTTCATACCAAAGCTGTAATTCTTTGTTCTGATTTTCTGCTATATCTCGCCGCTTTAATAATGCAACCATTGCTTCATCTAAATCAGTCTTCCTCTGAGCTGGTACATATTTTGTTGACATAGTTTGCTTAATTTCTGCATATTTATTTTCAAGATGTTTCATGTATTTAGTGAGAGCATCTAAACTGACAGACTCTTGGAGAGTCATGCCTATGGGAAAAGGGAACAAATCAAACAGGCCAAGACATGTGTGAGATTCATGGCTCAAACAGCAAGTCTTACCAAGATAGGTTAGATAGTTCACTATTTTAAGAAATAATTCAGAAAGGGTAGCATGTACTTGCAGGATTAGCATAAAATTACAACTGGCTAGGGGTTTTAAACATCACCAGTAAAGACTGTTTTGAGAAGACACACATCTTAGCACCTGGGAAAAAAAAGTTTTTAATGACCTCATCACTATACACTGAAAACCATTAAATATCACTGTTAAGAAGACCAAGAGACTTTGCCTAACAATCCAGAACTTGTCAACAGATTTTCCTCTAAACATTCCCCCATTACTCTACTATAGCTAACCCCAGGGTGATCAATTCATTCTTTCCAACACAAAAGTTAAAATGCCTGCTGGCGGGACTCAGTAACTCAGCCTGTAATCCCAGCACTTTGGGAGGCCAGGCAAGTGGATTACCTGAGCCCACAGGTTCGAGATCAGTCCATGGAAATTGGTGAGACCTCGTCTACATAATAAATAAAAAATCAGCCCAGCATGGTAGCGCGCGCCTGTAGTTCTGGCTCCTTGGAAACCTGAGGCAGAAGGATCGCCAGAGTCCAGCAGGTCCCACGCTGGGGTGGCCATGAGCATGCCACTGCACTCCAGCCTGGGCGATGAAGTGAGACTCCAACTCAAAAAACAAAGCAAAACAACAACAACAACAAAAAAAACCATAGGAAAAAAAAACACAGAAAAACGCCTGCCAAATCTTCTTCAGTTCTCTCTCCTTCTCACTGTCCTCTCTATTCAATATTCATCTCACACACACACACACACACACACACACCCTAAATGCCTTTCTTTCTTCGGACAATTATTGATTGTAAGACATACCTCAAGGTACTCCTCCTCCAAAAACTTCCCTGAATTAATTCTACTCAATTTTAAACATTCTCTTACCCTGATGTTCTCAGCATTTGATCAATTTGTCAGTCATTCTGTACTTATTAATATGTTTCTTATTTGTCATTTCCTAGTCACAATTTATATTTGAAAGTGAATCTAGTCCCTTTCACCAAACGCAAGATGATCATTCAACCTCAGCTGAAATCCTTTAGGATGGAGTAGCTCATTATTACTTCAAGACATAGCTTCTTCCACTGCGACTAAATCTGGCTTCCTAAAATTTCTACCTAGAATCCTGCCTCTGAATAAACACTAGCCAAAAGCTTTCAAAGTTTTGGATAGTGTTAGTTTTCTCAAAGTCTTTGTTTCTCCAGGATGAATACCTTTCAATTCCTCTATCCATTCATCCTATAAACCTCTCAGCATCCTGGATGAATTCCAGGATATACTCCAATTTCTCAAAATGTGGAACCAATGAATGCTGACATCAACATAAATCAATAATAATCACCAGAACTTAATATGCTTCAGTTTTTCCACATATTATACCTGTGGTTCTGATTCTGAAACTTCTGAGTGTATCAGAATAACATGAAGGATTTTGTTAAGTCACTAACTGCTGGACCCTACCCACTAAGTTTCTAACAGAGTAAAACTGTGATGAATCTGCATTTCTTTTTTTTTTTTTTTTTTGAGTTGGAGTCCATCACCCAGGCTGGAGTGCAGTGGCATACTCACGGTCACTGCAGCCTCGACCTGCTGGGCTCTGGTGATCCTTCTGCCTAAGCCTTCCAAGAAGCTGAAACTACAGGCATGCGCTACCACACCCAGCTAATTTTTTAAAAAATTGATTGTAGAGGCTTGCCAAGTTGTCCTGGCTGGTCTTGAACCCGTGGGCTCAGGCAATCCTTTCACCTTGGCCTCCCAAAGTGCAGGATTATAGGCATGAGCCACTGCACCTAGCCAGAATCTGCATTTCTAAGAGGTTTTCAAGGGCTGCTGATGTTCATTCAGGAACCACACTTGATTCAGGAGCCAATGCATTACACTTTATATAACCTAGCCAGACTAGAACTCTTTTCATCTGTTAGAATTGTTAAAGTTCTCCCATTCCCTTGTATCTACCTCGAGTCTTGACTAAAGTTGTTTGTACGACATACACTTGGAAGATGCACACATATAAGCATATTTATATTAGTTTGTGTCATAGATACTAACTGGACACAGTTGTGATTTCTCTAAAATATTTTAAACAAAATATAGTACCTGGAATAGGTTTTGATGGATCTTTGGAGGAAGTACAATATTTTACTTCTTTCGTATCATATTCTGCCCTAAGATGTTTCATTTGATCTATTTGAGATTGAATCTTTGAGGAGTTATTTTCAATAGTCTTCATTCTGAAAAACAGAAAGGCTTTCTTATGTTTCTTTCAACTAATTCTTGAGATATAAGATTTAAAGTAAAACAGGTTAAATCATTATTTTGACTATCATTTTGAACCATTATGGACCAGGTGGAAGTTTAACAAACAATACTCTGAAAAAGTTAAACTCACAAATAAGGAACAATTTTCTTTCTGAGCATCAATAAAATCTCATACTGATTCTTAATCCTACTGGAAATTCATAAGTGCTAAACATAATAATCTGGCCACAAAATACTGTCTATTCCCTTTAGTAAAAAATACTTTTGTAATTTAAAAATTATTTGGGGAACTAGGTGAAGTGGCTCACACCAGTAATTCCAGCACTTTGGGAGGCCAAGCTGGGAGGATTGCTTGAGCTAGGAGTTCGAGACTAGCCTGGGCAATATAGAGAGACCTCATTAACACAAAAATAAAAATTAAAAAGTTAGCCAGGCATGGTGACACATGCCTGTAGTCCCAGATACTCAGGAAGCTGAGCTGAGAGAATCCCTTGAGCCTAGGAGTTGAAGGTTACAGTAGGCTCTGATCATGCCACTTCTCTCCAGTCTGGGCAACAGAGTGAGACTCTGTCTCAAAAAAAAAATTATTTTTAGGCCAGGTGTGTTGGCTCAAGCCTGTAATCCCAGCCCTTTGGGAGACCGAGGCAAGAGTATTGCCTGAGTCCAGGGGCTCAAGACCAGCCTGGGTAACTTGATGAAACCTCGTCTCTACAATAAATAAAAAAATTAGCCGGACGTGGTGGTGCATGCCCAGCAGGTGGAGGCTGCAGTGACCATGAGCAGTGTGCCACTGCACTCCAGTATGGGCAGCAGAGTGAGACTCTGACTCAAAAAAAAATTATTTTTGTAAATAATTATATTAGTTTCTTGAGGCTATTGTAATAAATTACCACGGACTTGGTTACTTATAACAACAGAAATTTACTATCTCACAGTTCTGAAGACCAGAAGTTCAAAATCAGTGTCACAGGACCAAAATCAGTGTTGTCAGGGGCATGCTTCCTTCAGAACCTCTTCCTGTCTCTTCCAGCCTCTGGGGGCTTCAGGCATTCTCTGGCTGCGTTCCTTCAACCTCTGCCTCCATGGTCATTTGCTTTCTTCCCTCCCTGTGTCAAAGTTCCCTTTGTCTCCTTTTTATAAGGACATCTGTGATTGCATTTAGGGCTCACTTCTACAATCTCTCTATCTCAAAATCCTTAATCATATCTGGTAGGACCCTTTACTCAAATACAGTTAACAATTTTTTTCTTTTTTTTGAGTCAGAGTCTCACTCTGTCGCCCAGGCTGGAGGGCAGTGGCATGCTCATGGCCACTGCAGCCTCGACCTGCCAGCCTCAGGTGATCCTTCCACCTCAGCCTTCCAAGTAGCTGAAACTACAGGTGCGCACCACCATACTCGGCTACTTTTTGTGGTTTATTGTAGAGACGAGGTCTCACCAAGTTGCCCAGGCTGGTCTCAAACCCCCGGGGCTCAGGCAATCCTCTCGCCTCAGCCTCCCAAAGTGCTGGGATTACAGGCTGACCCACCACACCTGGCCTAAAGTTAATATTTACAGGTTCCAGGAATGACCTGATATCCGATGGCCATTATTCAGACTACTAAAATAATTTTGATTCTAGAGCTAGAGGAAGGATAGCACTTCTCTGAGATAAAACTGAGTTCATTTAGAAACAAAGTTCTTAGACCAAGAAGTAGTATAGACTTCTTTTAAGCATTATTTGAAGTTTACTTCCTAGTTATGTCGGCCCAGGGAAGAAATAATAGATGAAAAGAAATCAGACACTATTGAGGAAAAATTATTTGTGACACTTGTTAAAGCATGGTAAAGAAGACTTTATTAAAGAGGGTCCATGGCACCAGGTATAGGGACCACTGCAATGGGGTTTTGCAGTGGGAGAGAATGATTGGGCTCAACTCTCAATACAGCAGAGGCAAGTAGGAATTTATAGCTAAGAAGTAGCGTGGTGGGTTACTGGATGAATACTAAGAGGAACCATCAAGCGCAAGGAGAGATTCTGGCTAAATGACTTAACAGAATTCTTGCTGAAGGCAGGACAGGGTGATTAGACATTACTCGGAAGATGATGGGAGATGGGGAATTTGGTCAGATATTAAAGGGGAAGCATAGGGGATTCTGGCTAAACTTACTTCATAGGATTCTTGATAAAACTGAATGGTGTAGAAATGAATACAGATGTACAAAAGTCAGGCCTAATTGAAAAGGTTTCAGGGAAGAACGAGTAGAGTTTGATCAGGGGAGAATCTTTGTCAACATGTAAATGTCAAGGGGCTTTTAGCAAATGAAAAACCAGTTTGTTAGTAGATGACTACTGCCTGCATCTGTTTATTACATAAAGTTCTTGGTATTACAAATGGCTTAGAGTAAGAGCTTGCAGTATTTATGTTTGTTCATTTATTTACTTATTGATTTGAGTTGGAGTCTCACTCTGTCACCGGGGCTGGAGTGCAGTGGCATGCTTATGGCCACCCCAGTCGACCTGCTGGGCTCCGGAGATCCTTCCTCCTCAGTCTTCCAAGTAGCTGGAACTAGAGATGCACGCTACCACATCTAGCTAATTTTTGATTTTATTGTAGAGACGAGGCCTCGCCAAGTTGCCCGGGCTGGTCTCGAACCCACGAACTCAGAGCAATCCACTCGTCTCAGCCTCCCAAAGTGATGGGATTACAGACTGAGCCACGAGACCAGCCCCTGAGAGTCATTAAACTGTCGCTGGGGGGGGGGGGGGGGGGGGGGGGGA
>NW_007253504.1:257322-300150 GCF_000164805.1 Carlito syrichta
TCGCTGGGTGTAGTGGCTCAAGCCTGTAATCCCTGCACTTTAGGAAGCTGAGACGAGAGGATTGCCTGAGCTCAGGAGTTTGAGACCAGCCTGGGCAACTTGATGAGACCTCATCTCTACAATAAATCAAAAAAATAAGCTGGGTGTGGTAGTACGCACGTGTAGTTCTAGCTACTTGAAAGGCTGAAGCAGAAGGATCATCTGAACCCAGCAGGTCAAGGCTGTGGTGGCCATGAGCATGCTACTGCACTCTAAGCCTGGGCAACAGAGTGAGTCTATGACTCAAAAAAAAAAAAAAAAAAACAACTTGATGGTAAAAACGGTGACTCTTCAAAAGGACTAAGGGAATAATAACCAGATAAATAAAAAACTGGGGATTTAAAACTAGAAAGGTGAAAATGAGAGCGAACTCAACAAATAAATGGAAATTGGGATATTGTCACCAAGAATATTCAGGGAAAATTCTAGAATCTTGACGTAATGAACAGAAACTTGCCACACTATCAGAATGAGTCTTCATTCACTATAAGCAACAGAGGGATTCAAGCAGTAACAATTTTCTCTCCAGTTTTTCTAGCTTTAAAAGCAACCGACAAGCTGAGCTCGGTGGCTCAGCTTGTAATCCCACGCCTTTGGGAGGCTGAGGTGAGTGGATTGCCTGAGCCCGCGGGTTCAAGACCCGCTTGGGAAACTTGGCGAGACCTCATCTCTACAATAAATCAAAAAATTAGCCGGGCATGGTAGTGTGCACCTGTAGTTCCAGCTACTTAGAAGGCTGAGGCGGAAGGATCGCTGGAGCCCAACAGGTCGAGGCTGCATGGCTGGGAGCAGCACTCCAGTCTGGGCAATGGAGTGAGACTCCAATTCAAAAAAAAAAAAAAAAAAAAAAGCAACCGACACTTTCAGTACCCCACTGGCATCCCTTGGCCCTTACAAGCAACGTGACTTCGGGAGGCCAGCATCTGCATGCCTCTGACTGTGGGCTTTCTCTAGCCCCTGGAACCTGCTCTGGTCATGTGGGTCACAGGCCAGAAGTGCCAGGGAATTAAACCAAGCAGCCCTTAACCATTCACTGGCAGGAGCTGGTGGATAAGCACCCCAGCAACCTTGCCATTCTGATAGAATAACTTAGAATAACTCTGCACTACCTCCCAGTGCTCTCTAGAGAGAATAAACTTCAGCTGCCCCTACTCCCCACAATAAATTGCTTAGTAACAAAAAAACAAAAAAAACTGTCGCTAGCCTTCTGATGTTTTGGGGGAGATTTTAAAAAATATTTTAGGTAGCATTCTTCCCTAGGAGGAAGGTCTATCCTAACATCTAGCCAGCCATATTACGAAATGGAGGTCAAACTTTGCACAGTTTCCCAAGTTTATTTAAAATTGTCTATAAAAATAATGTATCCATCATTTACCAAATGTAACACTGAGAGTATAGGGCTACTCAACTTCCCAGTAGATTACTTACCTTTGAACATCACAGGATTAAGTGCTCTAATTGACAGTAATCATAAAATTGTACTATCAAATCTTCCATGCAAGAAATTACTTGGAGCAATGACCTGCATCCCTCATTTTATAATACCACAGTACCATAAAATTCTCAAACAAAATTAATGTTTTTTACTTGAAATAAGTAAATGTAGTAATTTCAAGTAAGCAAGATAAGGTGACATAAAAACATGGCTTTTAAATAAAATTGAAACTCAAAAAGACCAAGAACCACTGGTAGAGTTACACTGGCTAGTTAAAATAATCAAGCAGCAATTATCACCTTTTGGGCTAGTTACTAATATACTTACTTTGTTTTAAGTTGTATTGTTCTTTTCCTGTGATATACCAAAGCTGTGGGCTCTGCTGCGAAGACTTTAAGTTTTCCATGAAGACAAAACGCAGTTCTTTGGTCTTTCTTTATTGTCTCAATAAAGTCGTCATATTCTTTTTTGATTGAAGTAAGAACGGATTTGTATGTAGTGACATACTCTATTACCTGAAATATGATTTTTCTGCCTATGGTACTAAATTTTTTTTTCTACAAGACTATGGATCAAAATCCTTGCAAATAGCATTATAATTTTTTTAATGAAACATAAGGCACTTAGAAATCTAAAGTTTGTACAGCAAGTTCAAGCATGAATGGACACTAAAGACAACTCATATTTACTGAACATGTGATCTTTGTGGATCATTACAGTAGATTCTGTAAGCTTAAATATGAAATTACAAGATCATATTTGTGTTTTACTTGGTATGAATACATACATTATATGATATCAGTTAAAACTAATGCCAATTTTATTTCCCAATTCTGGATATCTTAAATATAGTTACATATCTTCTCTTACCACCTCCAAATCTTGTCTTTGACTTCATTTAAACCTTAAAGTCCTGGATTCCTTTCACTTCCCTACTTAACTAACCTCTGGATGATCAATACTCTCAATTCCTATAATTTATATTCCAAAGCTGCCAAGTACAACTGTAAAAAAAGCTCTCACCACTAGTATATTCATGTTTCCAATGGTGTTTAAGCACAGAATATCTCTCGGAAGATGACAAAAGCAAATAGAAAGAGCAGGTGCTTACAGAGAAGGAATGGAGAAGCAGGGTTTGAGATAAGGAGAGCTGAACATTCCATTGTATAGTCTCGTTAATTGGTTTATTTATTCATTTATTTTTGGATATCCTTGTGCATGCATTACTCAAGCAAAAACGAATCAATAAGAAACAGTTTAGGGGCAACCCCCTTGGGTCCCCTCCCACTGTGAGAGCTTTTCTGTCCTCTCAATAAATTCTGCTTTCTAAAAAAAAAGAAAAAGAAACAAAGAAAAGAAACAGCATTGACTGGACGCAGTGGTTCATGCCTGTAATCCCAGGCAGAGGCCAGAAGTTTGAGACCAGACTGGGTAACATATAGAAACTCCATCTCTACAAAAAATTTAAAAACTAGCAGTGGTGCACACCTGTAGCACCAGCAACTCGGGAGGCAGAGGCAGAAGGATTGCTTGAGGCCAGGAGTTTGAGGCTGCAGTGAACTATGATTGCATCCACTGTACTCCAGCCTGGATGACGGAGAGAGACCCTGTCTCAAAAAAAGAAACAAATAAAAATTTTAAGTAAGTTAAAAAAAAAAAAAGTTGTAAACAACATATGGATATCAAAATCTGCTCATGAGGAGAACAGACAGAATCAATCCATAATTTTCTCTGAAAGTTGCAATTATGCTTTCTATTTCTGCTATATCTCTAGCCTCTGGAATACCCTACTATTTTTGTTTGTTTGTTTGTTTGTTTTTTACCTAGACAATATTAGAGTTATCCAGGAAGATATCTGGTCTATCAAGAAATAAGGCAATCACTGATCATTGCCAGGTACCAGGAGAGGATATTTGAATGGGAGACTGCTTGTCTTTTTGACATGACCATGCCACGTATCCACCTAAATCAGGAACCTTTAATAAAATAAAGGTCTTCAAAAATAAAAAATAATAAAGGTCATCAGCCTGTGGCCTTCCAAGGTAAGTACTCGGTTGCACCTGGCCATCTTGAACTTCACATACCCCTTTGATGTTTTCCAACAACCCAAGACAACTCAGGTACATTAATGGGTAGATATACCATGTAGTGTACCGTGATCAGCTCCTAAGTCTGTCTGTTAGAAGAAACAGATTATAGAATACCGATGGGAACCTTTGAGAATACAGAAAATACACTAGAGGATGTAAACAGGCATGCCACACATAGAATACAGCCTGTAATTTTGCTTAATCCACAAAACAGTTAAAAATTTAGGAAATTTCACGTAAAACCATATTTTCAGCTTCTACTGAAAACTCTGAAAATCTGCCAACATGGAACTCTCATTCCTTGATGGCAATGTTAGCTGGAGCTTTGGATTGAGTTGGTTCTTCATTTTACCACAATCCTCACCATTCCTTATTCTCTTATAGAAAGCACAATTAATTCTTTTGAATTAGCTTCCTGGCCTCTGCAGGCACTGAAGTGTGAGCCTGTGATAAGGCTGCCACTAAATCCAAAAAAAACCATAGCTAAACTTACCAGGCACAGGGGTCTGAGGGAGAAGAGGAATAGTATTTATTCCATCTCAGCTCCCATATATGGATCTCAACTATTTGTACAACATGCTATAGGAACACAAGTCAGGCCACTTTCCAGGGTTCAGTTGCCTCTGTAAGTCACCCATTTCTACAGAAGCTCACTCTTCCTAGCTTTAGTTTCCTTGCTTACTGGGTTGTTGGCTCACTTTACAATCTACTCCCTCACCCTTCAATTCTTGCTATGAGTCTCAGATCTTCCTTGCTTTGACTCAAGTATGATTCTTCAGGTCAAAACATCTATCTTTGATTTTAAACACAATTTTGTATTTGTTCTTTGATTCCAAATACTCAGAGATGCAAGCTGACACTTTTATCATTTGCTCAACTGGATCCTTCCAAGAGGGTGGGCAGATCAGAGAAGATAGTCATTAGTAGTTCCTTAATTATCAAATTTGGGGCCAGGCGTGAAGGCTCATGCATATAATCCCAGCACTTTGGGATGCCAAGGAGGGAGGATTGCTTGATAACTGCCTGAGCAACAAAGCAAGTCCTTGTCTCTACAAAAAAGAAAAAAAATTAGCTGGGCATGGTGGCGCATGCCTATGGTTCCAGCTACTTGGGATGCTGAGGCAGAAGGACTGCTTAAGCCCAGGAGTTCAAGGCTGCAATAGACCAGAATCGCATCACAGCATTCCTGCCCAGATGACAGAGTGAGACAACTCAAAAAGAAACAAATGTGCTAAAATAGAAAATGAAAAAGGTATATTATCTGTTATTATGAAGCTAGAAGAAAAGTTTCTCAAAGTACCTAATGACTTCCATTTCAGAGTCCCTCTCAGTCCTGAAAAACAGAATCTCTTACAAAGGACAATTTACAATTATGTGATGTATAAATTATCCAAATGGAAATCATGGGGGGGTGAGGTCAAAAGGAACAAGGACTACAGATGTGGATATTATTTTTTTATTTAACCCCCTGTGTTTTCTCTAAGAATTAAATTTACCAATACCACCTACAAAATGACTTCACTATAACTATACTAATATAGAGCAGACTGCTCTTCATGTGAGAATAATTCTGATATGTGTTAGCATTTGGGCATGCAAGGATAAGCACATCATCGTTATAACTTTCCTTTGCTGATTTTCACAGGTAGAGTCTCCGCATAGCTCTTGATTTTAGGAAACCTATCCAAACACTACTTTTATTTAAACATTCATTCAATACATTTCTTAATAAAGCACCAAGAACTATATAATTGATCAAAACCACATATAAAATGAAGCTAACCCACCAATAGGCCAATTCTAAAAGATTTTCTGGATGATTTACAAGGAAGAAAAGACTATTTCTCTACTTTTTACTCTTATAGATATGTATCCGTTTTTTTATTACATTGAAGTATATAGGGCTATCTTGTGCTTACTTTACCTTAGAGTGAGGCACAAGGTTCTTATTAAGAGGAGAAATAAGACTCATAGCATATAATATTTAAAAATTAAAGAAAAGCCTGACTGGGCACAGGGGTCCAGCACTTTGGGAGGTTGAGGCAAGAGGATTGCTCGAGTCCAGGAGTTTGAGACCAGCCCTGGCAACATAGCGAAACCTTGTCTATATAAAAAAGCAAAAGATTAGCCAGGCATAGCGGCACCCACCTATAGTACCAGCTACTCAGGAGGCTGAGGCAAAAGTGTTGGCTGAGTATGCCACTGCACTCCAGACTGGGCCACAAAGGAGACCCTGACTCTAAAAACAAACAAAAAAACTCATATTCTACTCTTAAGTTAAAATAACTGAAACACGCATTAACAGTCAGATATTATATATCAAGAACTGTATTTTCCCCACTCTGTACTTTCTGACAAATTGGACTGAACTTCTCAAAATTGACAAACGGAATGATCAATGATCAAATTTAACAGCGGTGTTACTAAGGACAGAATATTCATTGTCAGATAGATCATTTCTACCTTCATGAAAACTTCATTGTCTTAAGAGCAGTATGGTACCTTATCAAAAACGTTTCGGTATATGATGTAATATTCATCGGCAGGTCCTTCCTCACTGCAGCCCAGCCTTTCCGTTTCTGTCATTATGTATCTTTGCATACTTTCCAAAAATTCCTTGTCACCTCTACAGATGATAGGAGGGAGAACTGCATGTTTATTTATTTCTTGGACTGACATAGGTCACAATCTGCACACTTGTTCACCAGAGAGAAGTTAAATCCTGACTTGCTTTTGCAACAAAGCCAAGATTTTGATAAGCCTGAAAGAAAAAAAAAGACTATCAATTAATCTAAAGACTTAAACAAGTTAAGTCAAATAATTGACCAAAAAAGTATATACTTGTTTCATAAAATAAAATAAAATAAAAAATTCCCATGGTTCTATCTCTGAGATAAACATTTCAACCTATGGATTAAAAGGTCTATGCTATTCTACTGGTGGTTTCTTATGTATAACTCATACTTCGTAATAGAAGGTGTAGTATTTGTTTCATGTGGGAAAACTTGATGATACAAACAAGGTCTAATACTTCCCTACCCCAGTGCCTACCTGACCTAGTCATAGTCATCCAGCACATAATACTATAATTAATTTATTTACCTGTTTTTATGATAAACTTTATTATAATCCTCATCTTTAATATGAAAGTACTAACCAAAAAGTAAGAGGTCAGGCTTCTGCTAGCATCCATCAATGATGTCAAGGATAGCTACCTTTTGGAGAACAGTTTTCAAGCAGCTGCATTACACTGCTTTTAGCAAACAATCACCATCCAGCTGAAACTGGATACAGAAGTTGGTACCTAAGATCATCTCAAATTAAAATTAAACAGAACCCTTGGCTTGCTTAAAATGTCTGGCAAGGCAAAACATTTTAACTTTTCCCCACAATTACAGAATTATATACCAAAGGAAATTAATGAAAAAAATAATATCATCCAGAATTCTGCCACCTAAAGATAATTACTATTAATATTTTGGAGTATTCCCTTCCAATCTTTATAATTATAAAAATTGGGATCAAATTCTATATTCGGTTATGCATTTTAATTTTTTTCACTTAATATTAAAAGCACTTTTTCATGTAATTAAATAGTTTTCAGAAACATGACTTCTAAAGACTTCTAAAGTATTTCATAACACAGTATTCTATTAACTTCTTTAACCATTTCTCCACTGTTGAACATTTTCACTATTATAAATATGTAGTGATAAATGTCTAAATTAATTTTACCAAGTTTTAGCACTAGAACTGATGATCTGTTTATCTGAAAGAACATATATAGCCTGTAAACTTTCTATAGACCAAATACAGAAAGGGAGACACCAAATAATTCTGAAATCTAAAAGACTAAATTTATCTTCATATTGATAAATTAGATTTAAAAATTCAAATTATAAATGAATGTAAAGTAATTTCAGCAAGGTAATAAGCCATAATGAATGAACAGTTTTCCTAAATGAGAAATCAATTGATTTATTCATTCAACCAGTATTTTCTGAGTGTCTACTAAGTACCAGGCAGTGTTTCACAGCTAGGAATTCAGCAATAAATAAGATAAAGTTCCTGGCTCCTTAGAGCTTACAATCTAGTAGGGGAGACAGACTAGAAATAATGTAATTCCAAATAGTAAAAGATGAGAGAAGGAAGAAATGGGTGTGATCACTGGGGAGTGGGTGGTCCCATCTGAACACTGGTGGCTTCCTACACTTAGGATAAAATCTGAGTTCCTTTACTTGGCCTAACCATGTCCTTTAGGAACCAATGAACTTTTTTCTGACCTAGTCTACCCTCTTCGCATGCCTGTCCTTCCCCCGACCCCTACCCCATGAACTTGCTCTCTTACCATGGGATCTTGCATGAGTCTCTCCCCCTCCCTGCAGACCTCCTCCTCTCCCCACTCCCTCCACACGAAGACACACCACCACTTGCGTTCACTTGGCTTTCATTCTTCCTTCAGATCCCAGCCTATATGCATTCAGGAAGGCTGCCCTGGATTCCGTTAAACTCGGTCAGGTGACACTGCTGTTTCCCACAGAACCATACACTTCCTCTATCATCCTATCATCGTTCAGTGACACTGCATGACAGACTTCTGGTCTAGATTCTCCATCTTCCCTGTTTGGCTATAAGCTTTACAAGATTAGAGACCAAAATGCTCTCATTCTCCATTATTCCTCCCTTACCATATGCATTCCAGTGCATAATACAGCTCTAGCAGAGTGGGTATTCAAACAAATATTTGCTAAATAATCAATAATCATGAACAATCATCTGGTCTGCTCTCAGAAAACATCTGAGTCGTGGTGCACTCAAACCGGAACACAGCTCAAGTGATTGTTCCTTAGCAGTTTCGTAATGCTGTTGAGTTATATAAACCAGCTAAGATTACCACTCATTCATTCATAGTAGACATTTAGGGATGTAATGAAAGCAAGCTCCCAGTCAATTCTATTGGGTCTTGGAAATGAACCACTGCTACACAGCGGAGAAGGCAGTGTGCCAGAACTTTATGATCACCCTTGACTGCTCTTTCGTCTCACTAGCTTGTGAGAAAAGGCAGGGAAATGTTAGGGAAAACATCTAGTGAAGTGATGTTTAGTGTAATGCTTCAGTTTGAAGTACTGCATTTATTTATTCAATAAATATTTTAGGGTTATCTAAGAAAGTCCCTAACCTCATAGAGATTAGTTTCAAGTAGAGACAGACAACACACAAGCAAAAAAATACAGTATGACAGATGGGGGTTAAAGCTGTCTGAAGAAAAATAAAACAGGGTATGGGAAACAGAGAGTAAGGGAGGAGGCGGGCGGGTGCTATTCTTTAGAAGGCAGGAAGTCAGGAAAGAGGAAGACCCTCACTGATAAGGTGACATTTCAGAAATCTGAAAAAAGCAGGTCATGGAGATTTCTGGGAGAAGAGTAGTTGAAGCAAAGACAGCAACAAGTCCTAAAGTGGGACAGCAAGATGCCCGTGGGGCTAGAAGACAATGAGAAAGGGAGAGAAGAGAGACGCTCAGAGAAATATCCAGGTCAAGTAGGTGGCAGGACCACTACTGGCCCTTTGTGCAGCTTAGTAAAAGGCGCCTCAGGCCTGGCGCAGTGGCTCACGCCTATAATCCGAACACTTTAGGAGGCTGAGGTGAGAGGACTGCCTGAGCTCAGGGGTTCGAGACCAGCCTGGGCAACTTGGCAAGACCTCATCTCTACAATAAATCAAGAAAAATTAGCCCAGCGTGATGGTGTTTGACTGAAGTTCCAGCTACTTGGAAGGCTGAGGTGGAAGGATCGCCTGAGCCCAGCAGGTAGAGGCTGCAGTGGCTGTGAGTGTGCCACTGCACTCCAGTCTGGGTGACAGAGACTCTAACTCAAAAAAAAAAAGGAAAAAGAAAAACACACCTCATCCTTTAGGCAGACTTGGCATGAGGAGCAATGAACTGGATTTTGGACTTCACTTGCTCCAGAGCTGGAGCAATAGCCTCCAAATTTAGGCTTTATTGCTCTAAGTGACATGAGAAGCCATTGGAGGGCTGTGTGCAGAAGAGTGACTTCACTTTAAAGAATCGCTCCTGCAGCTCTGTCAAGAATGGATGATAGGAGACAGGGATCAGAGCTGAAAGTACTGCTAAGAGGTGATTGCAGCAGGGCTAGGTGGCTCAGCCTGTAATCCCAGCGCTTTGGAAGGCCTAGAGAGAATTGCCTGAGCCCACGGGTTCGAGACCAGCCTGGGCAACTTGGCGAGACCTCATCTCTACAATAAATCTAAAAATCAGCCGGGCGTGGTAGCGCATGCCTGCAGTTCCAGCTACTTGGAAGGCTGAGGTGGAAGGATCGCCGGAGCCCAGCAGGTCAAAGCTGCAGTGACCGGGAGCAGCCATTGCACTCCAGTCTGGGTGACAGAGTAAGACTCCAACTAAAAAAAATAAAAAAAGAGGTGACTGCAATAACCCAGGCATAAGACGATGGTGACTTGAATCAGAGTGCTGACAAAGGAGCTAGGGAGTAGTGTTCTAGGTATATGTTTATTGAAAACAAAGCCAAGATTTGCCGGGGGATTAGATGTGGGGTATGAAAGAGTAGTCAAGGATGGATCATAAAGTTTCTGGCCTCAGTGACTGGAAAAAATGGGAACTATCAAATATGGAGATGGGAAGAGCAATTTCCTAGGATGAGGAGTTTGGGGCTTGCCCATTAGAGATACTGGGCTGGATATGTGAATGCGAAGCTGAGGTAAGTGTTCTAAGTGGCAGATACATTTATGAGTCATCTGCATATAAATGGTATTTAAAAGTCATTAGATGAAATGAGATAACCAGGAAAATATAAACAAAGCAGAGGTCCATGGACTGGGCCTTGGGAGCATGCCCCCGTTAGAGGTTTGGCAGGTCATGAGGAAGCAGCAAAAGAGCCTGGAAAAAAGCATCCGGGGTAATAGAAATGAAAGAGGTATCCTGGAAGCCAGATAAAGAAAGCATTTCAGGCCAGGCATGGTGGCTCACATCTGTAATCCCAGCCCTTTCTGAGGTAGAGTGAGAGGACTACCTGAGCCCACGGGTTCAAGAACAGCCTGAGTATCTTGGTGAGACCTCGTCTCTAAAATAAATTTTTAAAAAATTAGCCCGGCGTGGCAGTGCACGCCTGTAGTTCCGACTACTTGGAAGGCAGAGGCGGAAGGATCACCAGAGCCCAGCAGGTCAACACTGAGGTGGCTGTGAGTGTGCACTGCACTCCAGCTTGGGCGACGGAGTGAGACTCCACCTCAAAAAAGAAAAAAAAAATTATCCAGGCATGATGGCACATGTCTGTGGTTCCAGTTATTTGGAAGGCTGAGGTGGAAGGATTTCCCAGAGACCAGCAGATTGAGGCTGTGGTAGCTGTGAGCGTGCCAATGCATTCCAGACTGGGTGACAGAGTGAGACTCCGCAGCTGACAGATCAAATAAGATAAAACGATCATTGAATAGAGCAACTTGGAGGTCACTACTGATCATTTTCAAGAGTTATTCTACTGAAACGGTGGGGACAAGAGTTTGACAGGAGTGGGTTCGTTCAATGGAAGGGGAAGATTGGAGACAATGAGTATAAGCAACTCTTTAAGAAGTTTTGTTGTAAAGGTAGAGAATAGTGGTAGCCTAGAGGGTGAAGAATGTTCTGGAAGAGGGAATGAATGGATTCTTCAGATGTGCCAAGGCATAAGAGAATAACTCAGGAACTTCAATTAGCTCAATGTCATTAAAATGTAAATTGAGTGATGCATTTAGTAGATTAGGCTGTAAGGAAGGCAGAGGCTGAATGTTATTCAGAGGAATTTGAATTTTATCCTGGTTAATATTGGAAGTAGAAAAATGACACAATCATTTTTTATTTTTATAATGAATATTCTGGAGCCAGGAGTGAAGGTGGGTTTGAAAGGGGGAAAGACTGGAGACAGGTAAGGAGTGACTGACACTAAACCCCTCCAGTAGAAAGTTAAGGTCTGCCAGGTGCAATGGCTCAAGCCTGTAATCCCAGCACTTTGGGAGATCAAGGTGAGAGGATTGTCGGAGCTCAGGGGTTTGAAACCAGCCTCAACAACTAGATGAGACCTCATCTCTACTATAAATTAAAAAATAAGCCGGGCATGGTAGCGTGCCCCTGTATTTCCAGCTACTTGGAAGGCTGAGATGGAAAGAGTGCCACTGCACTCCAGCCTGGGCAACAAAGTGAGACTCTGACTCAAAAAAAAACAAAAAAAGAAAGAAAAATAAGGCCTGAATTTGGAGATGGGGATGGGGATGTGGAAGGGAGAGGATGGAGAGATAAACAGAAAACATATTAAAAGAGTGCATTAGAAAGGACTGTTTTGTGGCATAGAGAAAGAACAGGGTAAGAATGCAACTTGTTTCTAACTGGCCTGCCTTGCCTGGAGAGCACCCTACACATACTCCAAAAACTTCCTCTCAAGGTCTTTAACAATGCTCCCAATGTTCAAACGTGGAAATTCTACAACTTGGCCAGGTGCAGTGACTCATGCTGGTAATCCCATCCCTTTAGGAGGGTCAGATGGGAGGATTGCATGAGGCTAAAAGTCTGTGACCAGCCTAGGCAACAGAGCAGGTCCCAATATCTACTCTCTCCACCCCCCAAAATTAAATCAATCAGGTATAATGGCACGTACCTGTAGTCCCAGCTACTTGGGAGAATCACGTGAGCCCAGGAGGTCAAGACTGTGGTGAGCTATAATGGCGGCAATGCAGTCCAGCCTGAGCGACAGAGCGAGACCCTGTCTCTTTATTTTATTTTATTTTTTGAGTCAGGGTCTCGCTCTGTCGCCCAGGCCGGAGTGCAGTGGCACGCACACGGTCACCCCAGGGTCAATCCGCTGGGCTCAGGCGATCCTTCCGCCTCAGCCTTCCAAGTAGCCGGAGCTACAGGAGCATGCTAACACGCTCGGCTAATTTTTTAATTTATTGTAGAGACAAGTCTCACCAAGTTGCCCAGGCTGGTCTCGAACCCCTGGGCTCAGGCAATTCTCTTGCCTCGGCCTCCTAAATTGCTGGGATTACAGGCTTGAGCTACCGCGCCCGGCCGACTCTGTCTCTTTTTAAAAAGAAGGTGTCACTCTGTCGCCCAAGCTAGAGTGCATGATCACAGTTCACCACAGCCTCGACCTCCTGGGTTCAAGCGATCTTCTTGCCTCTGCCTTCCAAGTAGCTGGGACTACAGGTGCATGCCACCACGCCCGGCCAATTTTTCTATTTCTTGTAGAGAACTGGGGAGGTGAGGGAGGGGTGTAGAAGGGGGCGGGGGTCTTGCTTTGTGTCCCAGGCTGGTCTCCATTCCTGGCCTCAAGAGGTCCACCTGCCTCAGCCTCCCAAAGTGTCGGAACAACCGGCGTGAGCCACCGCACCCAGCTTTAAAAAAAAAAAAAAATTTTTTTTTTAAAGGAAAATTATACAACTTCTGCAGGTTTCTTTTCCGTATGGCTTCATTTTAAAATTTGAAAACTGCTGTGACTTTCAACCTATGAAGCCATTTTATAGGCTAGGAGAAGCTTGGGCGTTGCCGGCGGGGAGGGACTTCGGGCGAGAAAAGGCTGAAGCCCGCCCCGGACAATTTCACCCCTTTACCCTGGAAGAGACCGCGGGGATTTCGCTCCCGAGGAGGCCCAGGGAGTGTCCGGCGGGTCGCCGCTCGGGAAGTGGGTGAACGACACTTTCGTGCCCCACACCCCTTTCTTGTTCCTCAGCCTTTCCTGCTAGCCCTTTCCCGGCGCGTTTTCCCCCCTCCCCGAAACCATAACTCGGCTTCCTCCTGCCTCGAGTGCTCACCTGAATCCCTCTCTCCAAACACCAACTCCAGCGCTTAGAGACAGTAACTAGGGAACCCGGGCTGTAGAGCTGCATTTTGGGACTAGTAGACCCAGTTACACGAACGCAGCGGAGAACTACGACTCCCAGAACACACTTCCATTTCTTCCATTTTCCTCAGTGAGGCCCCTCTCTACCCACCCCTTTTTAAAGACCCTCCTAGCCACGTCGACTGCATGGGGAGAGTCTTTTTTGAAATCATGTGTAAACTGTTTAAATCTACCATTTCGAGAGCATCCTGAAGGCTGATGAGAAATAAGCCCACGTTAGAGCAGAAAGGAGATTCACGAACCAGTCTGGCACTAGATTAGACAGTCGCTGTTATAGCAGTGAGCAGGCATTTGCAGTGGTCGCCTAAGGGGCGGGACTTCCGGCGGAGGCTCCGGGAAACCCCGTGGTCCGGCGCGGCGCTCTTCCTTTTCGATCCGCCATCTGCGGTGAGTGTCTGTACCGCGGCGCCTGTCTGGCCCGCGCCCTATCGGCTGCTCTGTTCTGTGTCCCCAGGTCTAACCCATCTCGTCTTTTCCCTCACCCTCAGGTGGGACCACCGCCAAGATGCAGATTTTCGTGAAAACCCTTACGGGGAAGACCATCACCCTCGAGGTACGGGCCAGATGTTGTGAGGAGGCCACGGCCTGGATGAGGTCCTGAGGTGGATTTCCGGACCGGCGTCGCTCTCCAAGCCCCTGAGACCATTATTCCGAATTTGAGCTCTGAAACCTGGCCCTGAATTCAGCATAGTTTGCTTAGCAAGGCTTTGTAGTGGGTTTTCGATACCCAAAGGGTGGGCCTGTCCCTTTCTAGTGGTTCCAGCCGGTTGTGCAGAGCAGGGGTCACGCGGTGGGGAGGGAGACTCTCCTGGCCTGCCGGGCGTGCACGTGTGGCCCTGCAGCCGCCTCCCGCCCTGCGCCGGAGAGAGGCCGTCCGCTCCCGGGTGGCAATCGTGGGAGCTGGCCTGCTGGCTGGCGATCAACTCTGTTAAGTAGACTTCAACCCTGCCACCCGGTTCTTTGGTTATTGTCAAGTTGGGTTAAATGAGTTTTTCGTTGTTCCTTATTGGGTGGTGTACTTACGTTTTAAAATTCACAGGTTGAACCCTCGGATACAATAGAAAATGTAAAGGCCAAGATCCAGGATAAGGAAGGCAAGTAATATTTTGACATAGTTCAGGAAAATTAAGCTGTAGAGACCCCAACCTTCTTGTAGGCGCTAAGCATATCTGCTCCTGGTGAGGGCAGAGGGATCAGATTGACAAAAGGAAAAACTTGGAATTACATAATAAACACGTTTATGAGCATGGAGCCAAGCCACTTAGATTGAATTACTTGAGATGCATTTCACTTAATGAATTTGAACAAGTTTTTAAGTTTTCTATACCTGTTTCCTCATCTTCAAAATGAAGGTTTCTATGTTAACATGTTGAGTGTTGTCATTAAGATTAAAAGTGGTAAAATATGTAAACATTTCAAACAATGGACTTGTGACAGGTGTAAGTGAATCACTTACTTGATTCAGAGGTATTACCTTGTAAATCTGCAGCACATAAAGTTTGTGCTGTAACTTAATTTCTTTTTCCTTTTTAAGGAATTCCTCCTGATCAGCAAAGACTGATCTTTGCTGGCAAGCAACTGGAAGACGGACGTACTCTGTCTGACTACAACATTCAAAAGGTCTGTATAGAGGAAAAAATCAGCCTTACAAATATATTTTATTTTGGAAATTTTGCCAGAAGTAGGAAGAATTGCATCATATTAGGAATAGATTCCCAGATGGCATCTGCACTAATGTTTGAGGAGCATTGATAGTTTCTCACAATATATGATTTTACAGGTTGTGTCTGATGGTATAAATGGGCACATTCTTTAATTTCCCTGTGAAGTGGTAGTTAGGAATCAGAAACTACTTTTGGGGTAGGGGAGTGGGACTCTCATAGGTGGTATTGTGTGCCACTGTTGCGTTTACTTATGAGATGCATGGTGTTGGTTTTCCCATTGATGGAGCATGAAAGCCTGCTCATTGTCTGTTCCATTAACAGGAATCTACTCTTCATCTTGTGTTGAGACTTCGTGGTGGTGCTAAGAAAAGGAAGAAGAAGTCTTATACGACTCCCAAGAAGAATAAGCATAAGAGAAAGAAGGTTAAGCTGGCTGTCCTGAAGTACTATAAGGTGAGTCAGTTGAATGTGATAGGCAGAAGATGAGCAAAGTCATGGTTTGTTTAGAAGCTTAATCTTCTGTATTTTTCCTGTTTGTTATTTGGAAGGGCTTGTTTTAAACTAGGGTTCTGAGTTTGAAGTCAGATCAGGGTTCAGGTCTTAACTTCATCTAACAGGTAGCTTTTAATGTACAAAAGTCCCAAGACTTACGAATTTGTTAGCATGATTACTGGTGTGAATTTATCACGCTTTGGTGTAAAAGCACTAAATTAGAACTATGTTTTATGTGGTTAAAAGCTTAAATATTTTGAATAACTTAAACTTCAGAATATGTTGTAAAATTACCTTACAGCAAGTTTGTACTTTTCAGGTGGATGAGAATGGCAAAATCAGTCGCCTTCGTCGAGAGTGTCCTTCAGATGAATGTGGTGCTGGAGTTTTTATGGCCAGCCACTTTGACAGACATTACTGTGGTAAATGTTGTCTGACTTATTGCTTCAACAAACCAGAAGAGAAGTAATTATGTATGAGCTAATAAAAGACATGAACTAACATTTAATTGTTGAATTTTATTGTAGTGATTTAAAGAATGGTTTTTGAGCTTCCAACTTGCAGGCACACCATTTGCCTCAGTGGTATCTCTAAGATGTGCTACTGCCATCATGTGAATGTTGCACTTCATAATAAGATATTAGGCTATCTATATTTTGATAGAAGAGTTTTATTTAATGTCAGCTGTGTAAATAAGCCTGCTTATATTTGTTTCTTGACCTGAGCACTAAAAACATTTTGGGCTGGTTAAATGCTGGCCATGGGGGCTGTCATAGCCATTTGAGAACTGATTTGTGTGGATAAGTGTTAGGACCTTTGGTTTAAAAGAGACTACAACATACTTCTGTTAAAGGTTGGATTCAAGTTGCCAATTGAAATGCATCCTGAGACCCTGGGTGGTTTCAGTAGAGTGTTCTGTCTGCATGCCTGTAATAGTACAGTGTGTGCTTAGCTGAGCATGAACTCTTGGGAATTTTTTTTTGCGGGGAGGTCTCATGCTGTCATCCAGGCTGGAGTGCAGTGGCACGATCATGGCTCACTACAGCCTCGACCTGTTGAGTTCAAGGAATCCTGCCTCAGCCTTCCAAATAGCTGAGACCACAGGCATGTACCACCACGCCTGATTTTTTTTTTGGTAGCGATGAGATCTCACTATGCTGCCCAGGCTGATCAAAAACTCTTGGCTCAAGCAATCCTCCCGCCTCCCAAAGTTCTGATAACACTCAACTAAAGCATACACTTGGGAGAAGTTTATTAAACTCTGATTACTACAATTAGTAATATACTTTTACCATATGGTAAAATTGTAATTTAACCATTAGAATTCTCTTTTGCCATATTGCTTGTGTTTCCAGGGTTTCTAGTTCAAGGCATCCTTAAATAAGGTTTCCTATTTGTGGCACTTTGGCATTGTGTTCTAGCATATTAATACTTGGTAGGACAACTTAGGTACTTTGTGGTAATAATACATTTCTATCTTCAATAAAGCAAAACATTTAGTGATTTACATTTTTAATATAATTTTAAAATCCTGGATCCCAAGAAGTCTTGGTTAGAACTTCCTTTTCTTCGTAACAAACAATTTCATCTCCCACTTTAAATTCTATCTTTTCTTCATCTAAACTGAGACCACAGTCCATTCCACTTCTAATGACTGAAACGTCATCTTTATGGTGTTTCAGTGAGGTTAATGAGCCTTTAAAAAAAAATTTAAGGTTAGCATATTCAACAAATAAGTACCCACTAAATGTGCAGTATGGTCTCACAAGGAAAACTACACTTAACACAGTCTCAAAAATTCTAGACTTGTCATATTAGATAATAGGTCTACATACCAAGGAAATCCCCTCAAAGTGAAGCTTGCTGTAAGCAAGGTTTGGCTTGTAACAAAAAATCCTAAATCTCCCATTTCAAAAGTAGAAATTTTTTGCAGAGGATGTAATTGTACCCAGAATGTGAATGGGAAAACCCAATATAAACATTTCAGGCAAAGGGAGCCCATCAGCTACAGACCAGTTAGGAGTTAAAATAGTAATAAAATGACCTGAACTGGGATTATGGGAATGAAAAATGAAAGGATTTCAGATGGTAACAATTGTGTTTTGGTAACTGGATATGCTATTATAAAAATAGATTTTGATGTTGCTTACCTTTCCAAATAACATGTCCTTTACGGATTAACTTAAATCTTTTTTGTTTTTCTAACTGTCCCTTTTGAACTCTGCAGCCAGCCACAGGGACTTTTTTCTTCCCCTCTGTTACAGAGAAGGTAGCTAGTATAGAGGCCTCACCTTTAGGAAGAAGAGAATATGCAGAATATGTAAAGACGCTGAGAAATACCTACTTTCTGACATGCAGTGCAAGAACTAAGTAGGAGAATCTTAACTCACACAGAAAAGAGGTCCGGGTTTCCTTGACTCCATCAACTTTACTTTCCTGATCGATATTAGGAATAAAAACATTAAAATCTTTGGCTACATAAATAATGTCTGCTCCATGAACATCATGTTTTCAGCTTTCCTCCAATATATTTTCTGGAGTAGATCACCTATCGTTACTTGATTTATTTTTAATCTTGCTACAGGTTAATTTATATCCCCTTAGGAGTACTAATTCCATGAATCTTTTTTCCAATAATTCCAATAATGAAGTAACACACTATAATGAACCAGTTTTCTAGGGTGTTGACTGATATGTTTGTTTACTCCTAGAAACCCTCGTATGACTTACAGTTTTCCAATTTGTATACATACAAATCTCTGTATGATCATGGTGAATGGGTCAGAAAATCCTAAAATAAATCTACGTGGACCAAAATACAAAACCAAATCTCATCAGGAAAACATCACACAAATCCAAATTAAGGTACATTCTTCAAAATAGCTGGCATGTATGCTTCAAAAATGTCAAGGTAAAAAAAGACAAAAATGGAAGAACTGTTTCAGATTAAGTGAGACTAGAGATATATGACAAATATAATCCATGATCCTGGACTAGGAAAAACATATACCTATAAAAGTACATTGTTGCAGCGAGACCTCATCTCTACAATAAATCAAAAAATCAGCTGGGCATGGTAGCGCATGCCTGTAATTCCGGCTACTTGGAAGGCTGAGGCGGAAGGATCGCCGGAGCCCAGCAGGTCGAGGCTGCGGTGGCCACGAGTGGTCACTGCACTCCAGTCTGGGTGACAGAGTGAGACTCCAACTCAAAAAAAAAAAAAAAGTACATTGTTGGGACAATGGACACAATTTTAATATGGACTGTGTATTAAATGATAGTATTGTATAAATAAACGTTTAATTTCCTGAGTTTGATCATTGTTCTGCGGTTTTACAAGGGAATATCCTTGTGCTTAGCAGATGTACTTTAGAGGCAATGACGCAGTATTGCAAACTTACTCTCACATGGTGGGGGGGCATCATATGACTATTAGAGGGAGGCAAAAGGCAAAGAGGGCAAAATGTAAACAATTGCTGAATTAAGTAAGAGATATATAAGAGTTTCTTCTTGCAATTTCTCTGGAAATTTAAAACTATTACCAAAATAAGTTAAAGACCTATGTGGGGAGGAAAAAAGAGTAATACAGTGATTCAATTAATTTTAAATAAACACCCTTTAACCTGGCCAAGAGATTTGCTTGAAAGACTACTTTAAAACATTTGATATTGAAATGTAAATGTTCTTCTCATGGTAGATTTTTCTGCCAGTCCAGAACAAAATCAATGACCACTTTCTGTGACACCATTAATAATCTTTACGCCTCACATTCTAGTCTAATTTGTATTATAATTTGTTCATGTCTAAACTTGAGGGCAAGTTCTTACTGCCTTATTTGTGCCTTTGTGTCTTCAAGGTTTAAGCACAATATGTTACACAGGGCAGGTGTTTATAACACAGGAAATTACAATGAATTCCTTTGGTAGTAATTATTTTCTAGAACACTTGAAAACTTTGCTTTCAAGTGCTATTTATAGTACCTAAAATGTGAATATGAGGACACAAAAAAGCCTGGAATTTAGTTATTAAAAATTACGTATTCTTGCAGGTTTAAACTTCAGTCACCTTCAAAGTACTCTCCAATTGATGCAATGCATCTATCAAGATGCTTTTTCCACTGTTCAAAACAGTTTCTGGACTTTTTTTTTTTTTCCTTTTTAGTTGGAGTCTCACTCTGTCGCCCAGGCTGGAGTGCAGTAGCATGCCGGGCTCCAGAAATCTGTCTGCCTCAGCCTTCCAAGTAGCCGGAACTACAGGCACAGGCTACCACACTCGGCTAATTTTTTATTTATTGTAGAAACGAGGTCTCGCCAAGTTGCCCACGCTGGTCTTGAACCCACTGGACTCATTGATTTTGATGCCTATTAGTGCTGCTGCCATTTCTGTTTCACAACTTCCACATCAGCAAAACATTTCCCTGTGAGGACTTTTTTCATCCACTCAGTGAATAGAGAGGGTGAAGCACAGGGCTCATGCCATTTTTGGCTAAAAACTGCCGAATACTCATGTGGTATGGGTAGATGCATAGTCATGATGGAAGAACCAGTCACCTGTTTGCCACAACTCAGGACGTTTCTTCTGCAGATCATAAAGCAACCATCTCAAAACTTCCAGATAAAAACTATCATGTCAGGCCAGGCATGGTGGCTCATCCTGTAATCCCAGCACTTTGGGAGGTGGAAGCAAACAGGACTGCCTGAGCCCAGTAGTTCAAGACCAGCCTGGGCAACATGGCAAGACCTTGTCTCTTCAATAAATCAAAAAATTAGCTGGGTATGATGGCATGTACCTGTAGTTCCAGCTACTTAGAAGATACAACGGAAAGATCACTACTGAGCCCAGTAGGTTGAGACTGCGGCAGCCATGTGTGCCACTGAACTCCAGCGTGGGCAATAGTGAGACTTTGACTCCAAAATAAAAATTAAAAAAAAAAAAAAACTACCGTTTGATCCGAAGAAACAAATTCTGAGTGTACTACAAAGGGCCTGCCCTCCAAAAAACAATTCCGGGTTTTTTTGGCCACCGTTTCATGGAAGTAACATTCAGTGGACACTTACCTATTGGATGTTCTTCCACACCACAGGGCAACCTGCTGCTCAGTTCTTCTTGCAAATCTTCAATAAGACGGTAGATGATTTTGTGAAGTTTAATTTTTACTCCTTTTCCTGCAGCTAACTGCTGGATAACACTGCTTGCATTCACATTAAAGCCATATATAACACCTAACAAACAAATACAATCAATAAAGTAGCACAAAGATTGCATTATAATCATGTGTCTTTCAAGCTGAAACTCAAATCTAAATGGTTTTATTTCTTTGTATGTAAATTAAGTAAAAATAGCAATTTGGAGAGTTAAGAAATTCTACGACTTTTTTCTCACCAAAATTAGTAAATTTTCAAGTTAATGAAAGAATTTTATAAGTTGTATTGTGGCTTATTTAACAAGGAAAATTTCTTTATGATTTTAAATCAATTTATTCAAGAAACACTATTTTAAGTGTCCAGAATATGCAAGGCAGTATGCTAAACAAAAATTTGGTTTATACCAGAGAAATAAGAAAACAAAAACTGATCAGTACTGAAATATTATTGCTTTATCTTAATAATTCTATTACAATCTTAATGCCTATAGTTTTTGTGGATTACATTTAGGTATTTAGATGGCCAAAAGATAGTGACTTAAAGGGGTGGGGAGAAAATAGTGACTTAATGGGTAAAGTTCAAGAGTTATTTTAAGATGCAAAAGAAGTTTCATGGGGAAAACCCCTTCGGGTCCCTTCCCGCTGTGGGAGCTTTTCTGTCCTCTCAATAAATGATGCTTTCTCACTTAAAAATAAATAAGTAAATAATAATTTTTTTAAAAAAAGAAGTTTCAAGCCAGGCTCGGTGGCTCAGCCTGTAATCCCGCGCCTTTGGGAGGCTGAGGTGAGTGGATTGCCTGAGCCCGCGGGTTCGAGACCCGCCTGGGCAGCGAGACCTCATCTCTACAATAAATTTTTAAAAAATCAGCCAGGCGTAGTAGCGCATGCCTGTAATTCTGGCTACTCAGAAGGCTGAGGCAAAAGGATCGCCGGATCCCAGCAGGCGAGGCTGCGGTGGTCGGAAGCGGCCACTGCACTCCAGTCTGGGCAACAGAGTGAGACTCCAACTCAAAAAAAAAAAAAAAAAAAAGAAGTTTCATGGAGTTGACCATTCTACCTAAAGACAAATAATGTATTTAATTGCAGAAGCAAAACACTCTTGCCTTAGACAGAAAGAATGAAAAAATTAATCCAAACAGTTAACTTGAGAAAAACACAATCACCCTGAAAGTCTTATCATTAAGAAATCATTCAATATACTATCTACATTACATAGCACAGTGCTAGGCCAGCCAGTGCCTACAAAATACTTTGAATTAATATGCATTACTGAAAATACCTTTACAGTAATAGTGGTGACATATAACTCTAATCAAGTCAGGTTTCAAAAGTAACTCTTTCCTAAATGATTAACTACTGGGTGCTGAACTTATTTAAAATGACAGCCATGAATCCCCTTTTGTATATCATAAGTTCAACTAATAAAGACAGTTCTTTGTTGTCTAGGCATTTAAAGCTAAAATAAGCTTTTATCATAAAGATATGATTTATAAATTAACAAAGATAGGTAGCCAGAAGTCATGAATAGGCTGATGTTAAGATCATTCAGAAATCTAAATTAATGAAAGATACAGAGAACCAACCTTGGGTTCGATGGGGAACTAGGAGGAGGAGTTTAAGGGTGCAGTAATGGTACTTAAAAAAAAAAATCAAGAAACACTACTCAGTCTTGAAATAGTTCCTTAAGGTTGCAAGGTTGCAGTACAACTGCAACAAGTAGAGTTATGGCTGCAATACTGCACATCCTGTTCAGTCCCACTTGCTAGCTAGGACTGGACCATAGCAGGAATAGTGATGCAGATGGGCATAAAGGTGTGACAAGCTAAGCAACAAAAGACAGAAATAGACAGTTCACAATGTGATCTAGGGAATACGGCTTAACAAATAAGAAATGGAATCCTTACCATCAAATGTCTCAGCAAGGTTAACATCATTTGCACTAATATCACCCACTCCAAAATGTACTAATTCTAGTTCACACTCATGTGAAGCATCATAGGTATCTATAATGTTCAAAACGACCTCAACGGAACCATCAACATCACCTAAATACAGAAAAGGTTTTAAAATGTTGATATTAAGAGTTAGGCATCAGCAGACAGAAAAATGACAATAATCTATTTAAAGCCATGATAGAAATGGCATTTATCACTAAATCCACTTTTATTTAAACTTAGTATTACAAATATCTACTTGACTTAATATAATGAACCAAATGTATATTTATGAACATTTATGGCAAAGTCAGCAAGAAATATGTTGACTAAGAAAATGTCTCCCAAAATATTGAAATAATTTTCACTTAAATGTACAGGCTCAACCTAAGTGTGAAAATAAAGAAATACATGTATTCAAAAAATGAGTTATAAAATAAAATCTTTTAAAAGGCACCTTTAATAATCACAGGAAGCAAATTTGAATCTCGTTCTGTTTTTTCTTTTGGTTTTAAGGGTTTTTGTTCTTTTCTTTCTAAATATTTTATAAATGATCTCTCCTTCCAGTGCAAAGTGCCATACTTCTCACGGGCTTTCCGATGTGCTTCTTGGTGTTCCTTTCGCTTTTCTTCTATTATTTTCAGATCACCTTTATTTTTCTCCTGTTCTTGCTCATACTTCCTCCAGTCAACAACTTCACGTGCCCTGGACTTTACAGGGGAAAAGCTGGCATTATTTATGAATAAACACCAATAACTACTAGGTTAAAAAGTCTCTGTGCTTTCCCCCATTATGAAACTTGTTTAATTCATGTATGAAACAACTTATAAGTTTCAAGAAACATGTAAAATTTTAATTCGGAAGCTTTGTGTATAAATGATTTAATTTTAAAAAACCTCAAATTTTAAAAAAATTCTATAGTCTAATACATTTAAAATGGCACAACTGGCCCCCTCACAGTCTCTTGTAAACTAGAATTATTTGTTAACATTAATACACTTCTTTGGTATAACATTACAGGTTGATATATTAAATCATTATATCATGTCTTATATAGGAATTAAGCTCAATGTACCTCAGATTCTACTTCAAGAATTTCATCTCCCGCAGAAGGAAGGTCTCTCCAGCCTATAATTCCCACTGGCATGCTGGGATAGGCCTCATCAATTGTTTTTCCATTTTCATCAAACATTAAGCGCACTTTTGCCCAACTATTCCCAGCAACCAGAACTGAGCCTTTTCTCAAAGTTCCTCTTTGAATTATAGCTGTAGTAACTGGACTAAAATGAAAATAAGAGTGTTTTTAATGCCATAATCAGGACATAATTGGACATCCTTAAGTAGAGCAAAGATATCTTCAGGAGGTTTAAATATACATAAACATATGTATGCACAAGGTTTATTCCACCACTTTTCAACTTCTTAAGTAGTTTTTCATACTATGAAAACATTTCAAAGCTGGGTGTGCTGATGCACCTGCAATCCCAGCTATGTGGGACGCTGACGTGGAAGGAGGTCAATGCTATGTTAAGCCTTGATCATTCCATCTCATTCCAGCCTGAGTGAGAACCCGACCAAAAAAACAAACAAAAAAGCATTTTTTGTAAGGTTATACTAAGAGAGGGAGCAGGGTGTTCTGACAGAATCTTAACCCATTTTCTATACCACTCTCCATGTCAGCTAAGAGATTACTCACAGCTATTAAAGAATATAAAGCAATGAGAAAGCCAGGTGTGGTGGCTCACGCCTATAATCTCAGCACTTTGGGAGGCCAAGGCAGGATCTTGAGCCTAGGCATTGAAGACCAGCCTAGTCAATATGGTAAAACCTCATCTCTACACATACACAATTAGCCAGTTCTGGTGGCATGTACCTATAGTCCCGACAACTCAGGAGCCTAAGGTGGAAGGATTGCCTGAGCCTAAGAAGTCCAGGCTACATGAGCTGTGACCGTGCCACTGCACTCCAGACTGGGTGAGAGCCCAACTCAAAAAAAAAAGCAATGAGAAAACCTCTCTTGCTGATAGGTAGGAAAATTCAAGAATGCCGTTTCAGAGACCTTTTAATATATTATGGTAATGAGCAAGATCATATGGAATTTACAAACCCTAAAATGCAGCTATTGGTATTTCATTCCAATTTATGTTATCTATGTGGCTTTACCAATTCAATCAAGTCAGTGGGGGGAGGAAAAAAATCAAACAAATTGAACTACTTAAGTCATCTGAATATGACTACTAGATGTATACAGATAACCTGCTAAGGTCTACTGATAATAACTATATTTTTGTATTCTTGTGTTAATAAAATACTTTTAAAAACAAATGCTTCAAAAATTGTTCCTGAACTAACAATTACATGCAATTAAAATAATATATTGTTATATAATTAAATCACAAAAACCATGGAACAAAATTGTAAAAAAGCAAGCAGTTTAACAGTCCTACCCTCTTCCTTTGTCTGTGAAAGACTCTATTACTGTTCCTTCCACTGGGCCAGTGGTATCTGCTTTCAATTCCAACATTTCTGCAAGAGCAAGTGTTGCTTCTGCCAAAGCCATCAGATTATCACCCTTTAACAACAAAGGTTGTTAATATACATTAATACATATTATCTAGAAATGTAAATACCAGGGTCAGAAAGCAAAATAATCCTCAACAGTTAAATACTTTTCTCTTTAGGCAAAAAAGCATCAATTACCAAATTTAATAAAGAAAGGAAGGAAGGAGGAAAGAATGGAGGTAGGGAGGGAGCAGAAAAGAAAAAAAAAGGAAGGAAAGGAGGAAGGGAAGGACGGATCAGCAAGAAATCCTGAGCCAAGGACAGATCTTGCAAGAAACAAATCGTTATTTTTTGTAAAGGATGACCACTGGTGGGCTTGTTAATACCCTTTCTTTTTCCTTTTTTTTTTTTTGAAAGCAAGATTTATTGAGAGGACAGAAAAGCTCCCACAGTGGGAGGGGACCCAAAGGGGTTGCCCAATACTCTTTCATAAACACATGGCTCTATTCATTTTATTTTTCCTTCATCGGACTCTATAATTGTGTTTTCTTCCTCTTTCTTTCTTTTTGTTGTTGTTGCTTTCAGAATTCCAATGCTTTAACTAACTGTAGCTCATCAGGACAGTGAACCAGGCTGGGTGTGATGGCTCATGCCTATAATCCCAGCACTTTGGAAACTGAGGTGGGAGGATTGCTTGAACCCAGAAATTAAAGACTACCCTAAGCAACACAGCAAGACCTCATCTCTATAAAAAATAGAAAAATTAGCTGAGTATGGTAGCACACACCTGTAGTCTCAGCTACTAAGGAGGCTGAGGTGGAAGAATAGCCTGAGCCAATTAAATTAAATTAAATAAGACATATAATAAATATATATATATTAAAATAAGGAAAGAAAGCACTCGCTAGACCCAGGCTCTAAGCCATATCCTGCAACCAGACAACTATGCAGTCTTGAAAACTCACTTCACCTCCCTGGGTCTCCTTTCCTCAACTAAAAAAGATGCCAGAGTAGATGGTTCTTTTACCTACCATGATCTGTGTTTACTATGCTCTCCAGGGTTCCAAGATCACACAGCTAATTAACTGGTGATGGAACTGAAACTGATGGGCAAGGGATTTTCCCACTCTCCATGTCAGGTAAGAGATTGCCCACAGTTGTTAGGCAGTATAAAACCACAGACAACTGTAAGAAAAACTGACCAAATACTTTGCTACCCACCCACTTATTCCTAGTATTTATTCCAATTTATGAAATGCCGCTCCCAAAAGTAGAGCTGGCATTGTTTCTCTGTGTCTTGGAAAAGAAGGCCTCACCTTATCTCCCTGCCCCTCTCAATTCCCTCTATTTCCTAGGAATCTTGCTATGCCTCCTAACAGCTTATCAACCTACTCCTCTGATGGTATTGGGCAGAAAAGGTGGTCAAGTCTTCAAATATTTTAATCTTATTGTAGCAAACTTGCTATCTGGCTTTCAGAGTGCAATAACAATTGAAGTATAATGGCATTTTATGAATTTCAGAGGAAAAGAGGCACAGTTTTACTATTAATGGAGGCATAATTTCTAAGCATCTTGGAGGTAACAAATTGAGGAAAAACAAAGACAAAATAAGATTTAATTGGGGGGAAGGAAGTTGAGTATAGCACCATCCCTTCAGTGGATGTTCAGGAAAAAAGTCTGTATTATAAATTAACCGTTAATTCCAATTAACTTGGAATACGACAAGAATGACAAAAAAGGAAAGTGCTACTTAGCAGCAACCTCTGTAGAATATGAGAATTGGAAAATGTTGATATGAGGCAAGTACTGAACTTCCTTGGAGTTTGCCATCCAAGAAAAAATAATTGGTAATATTAAAGAAAATGGGACTCAACAAAAATAACATTATAAAACTTATAGTAATTGAATCCATAGAAATATCCAATCAATAACAAAATCAATTCAGATGTTTAATCTTTGTATTTGACATTTTAAATCTCTTAAATGCTTTAAAGCCTATTCTATAGCTTTTTTACTTATGAAAGGCATGAAATAAAGGAATTTTTATTACCAACTGGATTTCATGTCTAGTTACAACAGTCTTTAGCCTACTGTTACCCTATCCCTACCCACATCATTCACCATTTAGTCTCCTCATTCTAAGTATCTTATGATAAAAAAAAAGGATTTAGACCTGACTCTCCATTGGGTAACTGACTCTGAGCCTAATTTGCCAGACCAGGATAATGATACCATCTTTGCCTAGTGTCCAGAGAATTTTTAAAAACAATACAATTATGTATGTCAAAATGCTCTTTAGGTATAATGCACTGTGTGTATTTTATGTAGTGTTCCCATCTGAGGTGTCCACATTTACCGTAAGTGCAGAGACAGGCACTGCTTGTACATCACCTCCGCAATCTTCACACACCACATCATAAGCCAGCAGCTCTTTCTTCACTTTTTCAGGATCAGCCTCAGCTTTGTCACATTTGTTTATGGCAAGGACAATAGGAACTGAAAGGGATCAAGGGATCAAGAAAAGTGCGCATGACAACACCTTTGATTCCAGGTATTCACAGTGAGACACCAAAGTACTATAGCTTTCTCTTTACTCAGTGGATATACTTATCTAACAAGAGACCACAAAGACCCACTTTAGAGTCACACCACTCACTCTCCTCTCTGCATATAAAGGATTCTAGATGCGAGTTGCTAAAACTGTTATTATAAGCAGATTCTGAATTAAGAACCGACACCTGAGATGATTTAAAAAATAATACAGTCATGTCTGCCATACTTAGGGGGATTGGTTCTAGGACATGCTCCCCTCCCCATACCATATATACCAAAATCTGTGCATACTCAAGTCCCTCAGTTGGCCCTACAGAACCATGTATATGAAAAGTTATTGTATAAGGTTTAAGTTCCATGAATACTGTATTTTCAATCTGTGTTTGGTTGAAAAACGCGCATATAAGTGGACTCACACAGTTCAAACCCATATTGTTCAAGGGTCAACTGTATTTTGGGTAGAAAGAGGCCTATCCTTAAACCTAAAAGCAAGATCAGTAACTATATTACAGATAATCTCACCCTAAAAGAATCATGAGAAGATTCTAATTCAATAATACTAGACCATTTGCCTCTTTATTAACCCATTGTTTTTTCTTTTAGAGACAGTTCTGTTGTCCAGGCTGTAGTGCAGTGGCACAATCATAGCTCACTGCAGCCTCAAATTCCTGGGCTCAAGTGTTCCTCTTGCTTCAGCCTCCCCAGTAGCCAGGACTAAAAGCGTGTGCCACCAAGTCTGGCTAGTTTTTTTTTAATGATCTGTATAGGCCAGGGTTTCTTGGTTCTCTTTTTTTTTTTTTTTTTTTTTTTGAGTTGGAGTCTCACTCAGTCGCCCAGACTGGAGTGCAGGCCGCTCCCGGCCACCGCAGCCTCGCCTGTTAGGCTCCAGCAATCCTTCCGCCTTGGACCTGAACTCTTAGCCTCAAGTGATCCTCCTGCCTCAGTCTCGGAGAGTGCTGGGATTACAGGCATGAGCCCAGCATAACTTATTGTTTGAACCCAACATCTCATCCTGGGTTGAAACTAAGTACCATTGTTGCAATTTTCTTTTAGGAATTACAGCAACTCTTTATTCATACACCTAGTTCAGTAACCAAGACATAGTAGGCTCTTGATAAGTGTTTGCTTAATGAATGGAGACCAAATAATCTTCTTATCTACTTGCTATTACTCTGGAGAAATCACACAAAATTCTAGGAGATAATTCTCTCACTGTATCTCACCATCTCTACAATTTCTTCAAGCATCAAAGGAACAGAAATTGAGACACAAAAAAGTTTTACAATCCACAACCTACTACTGTGAAAAAGTACATTCTATATCGATGAGCTTGAACTTAATAAGAACCAAAAGAATAGGTGTACAAAGCATAGTAAATGAATTTATCCTATCTCAATCAAGAGTTGTTAAGAGATCTCTGACAAATTTCTCTCTCTCTTCTTGTGATGTATTGCCTAGAATCATTCTCTGTCTGCCATATATTCCCTAAAACCGTTAAGAACAAAGTATATTACAACAAGGCGGTTTTGAGGAATTAAAAAGGAAAGAGACTAAAAACGGAAGCTAGATGATCTACAGTCCAAATGCAGATATGTTGCAATTTAGCTGTATAGTTGTATAAAATTGAAAAGAGTTCTCTGGCTGCCATTTGGGCCTAGTGTTGTAAGATGCTGTTGGATATTGTAAGATGAAAGAATTGGGCTAGTTCAGTAATTCTCAACTTTTTTTTTCTTGTCAATAAACTTGGGGGGAATATGACACTCCATCAGGTACATTTATGGGGGGGTAGGTATACGGTCATATCAGAATATGAATGAATGTACAGAATGTCTATGTGTATGTGTGGTGCTTATTATTACAATTTTTAAATGAAGACATAAGGGAGAAGATGGTTAAGTGATTTTCTAAATGTTTAAATTTTATACCTTTGATCAAATAAGAACTTATTTAAAGTAGATGAAGGGAAAGTTTCTCTTTAGAGAAGAATTCCATATAATAAATGAACAAGGGATGACAAAATTATGCAACTCCTAATGAATTTAGGTGATGGATACATAGGAATTCATTATTCTATTCTGCTTAAATGTTCCATAATAAAATAGTTTAAATAAAAAGTCACAGTAGAGGAAGGAATGTACTCGTAGTCACAAGTCCCAAGTTAAATCCTGCTACACATTTTCAGTTATAAGTCTGTGGTAAAACAATTTCACTATCTCTGAGGCTTGTCTGTAAAACAGGTATAATAATCCTGGGAATGCTGTGAAGATTAAATGAGCTACATGTCAATGACCCCAGAACTGTGACTTTATTTAGTAGATCCTTTGAAAAAAAAAAAGCAGCTGGGCACGGTGGCCCACACCTGTAATCCCAGCACTTTGGGAGGCTGAAGCAAGAGGAGTGCCTAAACCTACAAATTCAAGACCAGTCTGGGCAACTTGGCGAGACCTCATCCCTACAATAAATCAAAAAATTAGTTGGGCGTGGGGCGTGTGCCTGTGGTTCCAGCTACTTGGAAGGCTGAGGCGGAAGGATCACCTGAGCCCAGCAGGTTGAGGCTGTGGTGGCCATTAGCGTGCCACTGCACTCCAGTCTGAGCGACAGACTGACTTCAACTCAAAAACAAACAAACAAAAAAATAAAGCACCTTCCTTCCTTATACATGTAAGTCAACCATACAGTACCTTGAGCATCTCTGGCATGCTGAATAGATTCTACAGTTTGTTTCATCACCCCATCATCTGCAGCTACAACCAATATGACAATGTCAGTGACCTGAGCACCTCTGGCTCTCATTGCTGAGAAAGCAGCATGTCCTGGAGTATCAAGAAAAGTTATCTTTTCTCCAGAAGGCAGAGAGACTGTGAAAACAGATACAAGAACACTAAGGACTCAAATATGTACTTCCTCAATACAAAGAAACATATACGATATTGTCATATATAATCCATAAATCCTTAAAATAATTTTACTCCTTCCATTAATCTTAATCAGAACAACACAGATCATTTCATTATGAAAAGTGAAGATACTAGTGAGACTTTTAGGGTTTCCTTTCCATGTAATAATTTCAAACTAAAATTTTTCATATTTCTAGAATACAACTGCTTTCATAAAGGTACCAACTGATATCTATCTATTCTGGAGCAAAAGCAAGACTAAAAAGCAGCTACCCATACATTAGCAAACCACAGCTGCACAACTATCCTGACACAGAAAGGCAATTCAGTATGTAGTTAGTAGCTCAGAATTTGAGTCCAACAAACTTGGGTTTAAATCCTGGCTTTGCTACTTACTAGTTATATACCTTGAGCAAGTTATTTAAACCAAAGAACTATGAGCCTCCTTATATGTAAAAGCAAATATTAATTCCTACCTCACGATGTTGTTGCCAAGATTAAAAAGATAAAGCATATAAGGTGCTCAGCACAATGCTGGGCACATGCTAGGTATCCAGTAAAGGGTACTATTATTTATAATATTCTTATCAGCAACATTATCACAACTTGTCAATGGAGGTTATATAAACATAATTATTTAATGACAAATTTTAGGCACATTAAATTAAACTAAGAATGAGCTAGAATAAAAAAGACGACATGATTTTCTCATAGAAAGTACAATATAACCTTTCTTAAGCACTTGCTGTACATTTCATCAAACCAATGGCTTTAAGTTTTAGCCTTCCTTTTTACTTTGCATTTGTATATTTCATATTATGACATTTGGTTTAAAAAATAATAATAAGTGGGGTTCCCAAGCACATTGTAAGGTAATTTGTGTTCATACCAAGAAAGGCACCAATGTGCTGAGTGATGCCTCCAGCTTCCATTGTTGCCACTTGAGTTTTTCGAAGTTTGTCAAGTAACGTCGTTTTCCCATGATCAACATGGCCCATTATAGTAACAACTGGGGACCTTGGGGTTAATAAAGCTGGATCTGCCTGGGGCCTATAAATAACAGCAAAGGAGTTTCATTTCTTAAATATCAGAAACACTTGATAGTCTGTGAACTGGTTCACAGTTATCTCTGTGAGCTACCATTAGCAATAAAACCCAACATTCAGCTTTCATTTGACATAACTATTTTCCCCGCCTATTCATATGATGACTTATGGAAGAATATTTAATGATTGCTTACCTACAGTTGGCATTTTCATACCAATGAGCAGAACTGAATCAAATTTTAAAATTCAAATCAATACATACTCTCAGCAAACTAAGAAAAATAAACCTTAAAGTTTTATAATAACCTGAATATACTTTCTGATGCTTTAAGCACTTTGAAGAAAACTTTGTTCCACACTCACATATCATTTAAGTTACAAAATAAGTTTTAAGGTAAATATTTCCATTGAAAGTGTAAATAAAACCATATGGTCTCCCTCCCCTAATGCATACAGTTAAGTTTTACCTTCTCACAGCATCTTTATTTTCTCTGACTTTGTCCTGTTTTAATTTGCTCCATTTCAACTTCATCCCTGCCTTCCTTAACACTTCTTTGATCCAGACTTCATCTAAATGTGAGTCTGCTTCCAGTGAATCTATGTCAATAGCAGTGTTCAATAAAGCTTCATATATATAATCTGATGGGAATAAAATAAAACCTTTTACGATCATGAATTAAATGCTCAAGAAAGTGCTAATATAACCAGTACACTCAATGAGATAACTAACTATATAAACTATCTGTTTCTTTAACGTTAACAAATCACAAATGATGCATTTATATTAAGTAACACTTCTGCATATTCATAAATATTTGCATATTCATGTACTTTCTAAGCCATCTGAATCATCGATAAAACATTAAATTGCATAGTGTATAAATTTAGTATTTACAGTAGTTAACCATAGTCTACTTCTTTAAAAACTTACATCACATACGTCACACATATACAAATGTGTGTGTGTACACACAGTTGATTCTCATTATTTGTAATAGTTGTATTCTATGAAGTCACCACAAATACTGAATCAGGCCTGGCACAGTGGCTCATACCCGTAATCCCCACACTTTGGGAGGCCCAGGCAGACTGATTGAGCCCAGAAGTTCAAGATCAACCTGGGAAACAAGCGAAACCTCATTGCTACAAAAAATAAATAAATAAAACACACGAGCCAGGCTTGGTGCATACCTGTAGCCCCAGTTACTTGAGATGCTGAGGTGGAAGGATCACCGAGCCCAGGAGGCCAAGGCTGCCATAAGCTATGATCATCGTGATCAAGCCACTGCACTCCAGCTGGGGTGACAGAGTGAGATCCCCAACAAAAATAAATAAATAAATAAACTGATTCAGCAAACACTGAACCACTGCTCTGAGGGAAAATACAGGGTTGGGTTCCTGCAAGCTCCAGTCACTATTTCATCAACTTACCAATATATAATCTTGTTTTATGTGTTTCTGTTTAAAGATACTTTTTAAAATACATATTCTTGATTCATTAACATTGAACTCATGGCCAACAGCATTATAACTTATGCCTGAATGAGCTTATCTAAGACATATTTTTTTCTGTTAGGCACATCACAGCCTTCTTGTGCTTAGGAACATCAGACAGCATTTCAGGACTACACATAGGGGCCATTTTGAACAACGAAATCATCAACAAAAAAGCGTAAAAATGTGGTACTAAACAAACCACAAAAAGGATGCTTATTTATAGTATGAGAGCAGAAACAAGAAGGCAGAGTATCACTTTGTTCAATCTCAGGTGGGAACGAGTGCATCAGGTAACTCAGAATTTTCACCACTCTGCACACGTCCAAGAATAACTGCAAAATCACCCTGGGTATTGAATTTTGAGCTACAAATATGTTTTAATGAGAAGGAAGCTTTGCAAATGCCTAATCCACAAATAACGAGGATTCACATACACAGTATGTATCTCTCAGTACACACCCCACAATTTATTTACTTCTTTATATATCTACTTAGGGTATCCAAAAAGTCTTGAAATACAGGAAAAATATTTTAAAGTGCTTTGTTTTAATCTCAGTCATATTTCCCATGGATGATAAATAAATATATATGTAATGGTAATGAAATAGTAGTAGTAGTTTTATGTTCCAGATTTCCAGTTACCCTAGACAAATATATTTTAAAAGTACATACAAAAAAAGGCATCCTCAAGTAAGTAGAACATTATGCAAAAAGAACATCCTATTCAGTAGTGTGCTGATAAATGTTTAATAACTAGGCTCTCAAAAATACATCCCTGGCCAGGCTCAGTGCCTCAGCCTGTAATTCCAGCACTTTGGGAGGCCGAGGCGAGTGGATTGCCTGAGCCCACAGGTTCGAGACCAACTTGGGAAATTTGGCAATACCTTGTCTCTACAATAAATAAAATAAATAGTAGGGCTTAGTAGCATGCTACTAAGTAGTTCTGGTTACTTGGAAGGCTAAGGCGGAAGGATCACCAGAGTCCAGCAGGTAGACAGACACTGGGTGGCCATGAGTGTGCCACTGTACTCCATCCTGGGCAATGGAGTGAGACTCCAACTCAAAAAAAAAAAAAAATCCCTAATTTATAGAATTTCCTAATTTCCATGATACAAATACATCTGCTATGGTTGATTTCAAGCTACCAACACGAAGTCATTGAATGCAGAGATGGGAAGAGAGGTACAGTTGCACAATTATATAGTATTTCCGCCACACAAACATAATAGGCATAAATAACCTCAAGAATATATATAATAGTAAAATGCAGGAAAATAATTAGGAAGTGAAGAGTTTTTACTATCTCTATTATTTAATTTTTTTAAATGATCGTGTTCAACAACCAGGTCACATAATTCCTTATAATTTAGCAATGAGCTCACAAACATGCAAACCAGCCCCAGCAAGCCTCTGCTACTACTCCATAATGCCAAAAAAACTACTTCCTGTTTATTTTCTCACCACATTCTTTCCCAAGAAAACACATTTTAAGAATGATACATCTCAAACTTCCTATGTGGATATGCTCTCAGATAACTATAAAACTCTTTCAAAACATAAAAATTATGAAACAATGCTGTTTCTAATAATGCTAAAAATGCATAACTCAGTTACTAGTTTTCCAATATGTTATCCTGAACTTTTAAGAGATAGCTTGCACATAGAGATAATCTTATTCCCCCTCTGTATCAGAAACAGAGGTATTTATGGTATTGACATACTATTTTATCTTTATTCAAGATGTAAGTAAATACTTACCTGTAGATAAGTATTCAACATACTTCATCCAGAAATATTAATTAATTAACTGACTCAAGAGAGGAGGAAAAAATGTATTCATGTTGCTAATATATAAAGAAATTAAAAATAATTACCTCATGAAAACTATCTTTTTTTTTTTTTGATTGTTGGAGTCTTACTCCGTCACCCAGACTGGAGTGCTGTGGCCACTCCCGGCCACCACAGCCTCGACCTGCTGGGCTCTGGCGATCCTTCCGCCTCAGCCTTCCAAGAAGCCATAACTACAGGCACACGCTACCACGCCCAGCTGATTTTTTGATTTATTGTAGAGATGAGGTCTCGTCAAGTTGCCCAGGTGTATCACGAACCCACCGGCTCAGGCAATCCACTCACCTCAGCCTCCCAAAGCACTGGGATTACAGACTGAGCCACCGAGCCCGGCTGAAAACTATCTATTTTAAATTTTATTTTATTTTACTTTTAGTTGGAGTCTCACTGTCACCCAGGCTGGAATGCAGTGGAATGTTCATGGCCACCGCAGCCTTGACCTGGGCTCAGGCAATCCTTCCACTTCAGCCTTCCGAGTAGATGGAACCACAGGTGTCTGCCACCATGCTTAACTAATTTTTTGATTTATTGTAGAGACGAGGTCTCACCAAGTTGCCCAGGGTGGTCTAGAACCCCTGGACTCAGGCAATCCTCTCGTCTCGGTCTCCCAAAGTGTTGGGATTACAGGCGTGAGCAACCATGCCTGGACATGAAAATTACCTTTAATTCAGAAGATATTTCAATATTAAATAAACTTCAAATAGATAAATTTTATTTAAATCTTAGTTAATCAGTTTAGGGTTCAGAACAGTTCTCCATGGGACTAAATTTATATTTTAATCATTCTATTTATTAAGTGATATTAAGTAATTATGGTTAATTCCTCTGTGTGCAGAGAGCATGGGGGTACTTTTTTTTAAAAAAAGGAACAGACTTTTGTAGAAACATATTCAAGTATTATGGATAAAATGGTATATTATGCAATGCTGTCATTGACTTATGCATACATTTAAGCTTACCCCATTCCTATCACATATGCTTGAAAATTGCAAATAATAAAAAGTTTTTAAAAGCAAACTTATCATCAACATTACTGATAAAGTCTTTTTTTTTTTGAGTTGGAGTCTCACTCTGTCACCCAGACTGGAGTGCAGTGGCCGCTCCCGGCCACCGCAGCCTCCACCTGCTGGGCTCCGGCTATCCTTCCGCCTCAGCCTTCCAAGTAGCTGGAACTACAGGCGTGCGCTACCATGCCCGGCTAATTTTTGATTTACTGTAGAGATGAGGTCTCGTGAAGTTGCCCATGCGGGTCTCGAACCTGTGGGCTCAGGCAATCCACTCACCTCAGCCTCCCAAAGTGCTGGGATTACAGGCTGAGCCACCGAGCCCGGCTGATAAAGTCTTATTAATACTGTTTTCCTTGGAAAAATTCTGAATGATGTAGCCATATCCATTTATTTTCTTAATGTTTTCTTGTTACAAAGTGACTGCATAATCCAACTGCAAAGTTATAAAAATGCCAGTGTGCTAATTTTCTATTCTTTGTCAGGATGCACATGTAACAAAAGTGGTAACACTTAAAGTTTACCTCTGCCATAATTTACAAAATGATTATTGAGAGACAATTTGGCCTGTGAATAACAGCAAGTGCTCAGAGCCATATCCCCTGGGTTCAAACCCCAGCTCTACCCCAGACTAGGCATAAAAAGAAGCTATTATTTGTCCTCTCCGTGCCTAACTTTCTCGGCCTGTAAATAGGGATACCTACCTCAGAGTTAATAAAGTACCGGTACCTATTAACAGTTCAACAAATACGAGTTATTATTTTTCTCTCTCTGTATTTCAATAGCTCTAGGGGATACAAATAGTTTTGGTTACATGGCTGCATTGTATAATGGTGAAGAAGTCTGGACTTTAAGTGTACCCTACCTGTGCACATTGTATGTGATAGATGATGTTTCATTCCTCCACCCCTTCCCAACCTCCCCCTTCACATGTGAGTTACGATTATTAATTGTTTTTTCCAAGAGTCTGCCTCACTTGTCACTTTATTTTGCCACAATAATAGACTATTTCTTAAATACTGAATTTTAATATCAGTTTATAATGAAAACTCAAATTTGGTTTCCACAGTTGTAAATTGGTAATAAATACATCCATGGCACAATGAAGGAATGACAATGATGTGACAATGATGTGCTCCATTATGAGAAGTTATAGCTATTACTATAAATATTTTTCTGCTGGCCTTACAGATATTGTCAAAATGAGTGAAAAAGAGAAATCAAGCCGGGCTCGGTGGCTCAGCCTGTAATCCTGCGCCTTTGGGAGGCTGAGGTGAGTGGATTGCCTGAGCCCGCAGGTTCGAGACCCGCCTGGGCAGCGAGACCTCATCTCTACAATAAATCAAAAAATCAGCCAGGTGTGGTAGCGCGCGCCTGTAATTCCGGCTACTCGGAAGGCTGAGGCGGAAGGATTGCCAGAGCCCAGCAGGTCGAGGCTGCGGTGGCCGAGAGCAGCATTGTACTCCAGTCTGGGCGACAGAGTGAGACTCCAACTCAAAAAAGAAAAGAAAAAGAGAAATCAGAAAGTTCTAGAAAAACAAAGGAAATATACATAAGTATAGCTCCTCAATCCTAAAACATTCTTTGGATTTATTCTACTAGCCCACAAAATTTTTAAGAAAGGTTAATTCCTGTAAGAAAATATTTTTCTATTTCTATTGAAAGCAAAATCTTGGAGAACTACATTTGGCAAAGAGTTGAGAAACTTAATTAGGATTTGTGACCTAAAGTGGAAAATACTGGAATGACTTCACATCATTTTAAAGTACCAATCTGGTTTTTATCCTTGAATGCCTTAATCTCATTGCAAATTAAATTCTAAGTCTTTCACATTCCATATTTTTCCTTATAAAATCATCTGGCTCACCTATGTTTTTTTCCATCGCCTTGGCCAGCTCCTTGACAGTCATTCCAATCCATACTTCTACCTCCTTTTTAGATTTTGTTGAAGACAACTGTGGTTTCCTTGGTCTTTCTTCCTATGAAAAATCAAAACATAAGCAAAAAGGAGGAAAAAAGTTTAGACATTTTAGATTTATTCTGGAATAGCTACCATAATCACAGCTACTATTTCTACCAACAAACACTCCCATAAATAGGTGAACCTTAAGCCAAAATAAAAAATCCTGCACCCTTAATTCACTGTTATAATTTCCCAGTAATCAAATGTATCAGCATTATCACACAAATAGTCAGAGCTTCCCTTCCTCAAAAAGTTCCACTACCTGGAGTATAGAATTAAGTAAGAAATACTCTATAAATGACAAAATACTCAAAATTGATTTCTACTCATAGTTCTAGGCACTTTCATCTCAGACTAAATAATACAATAAATGATAGAAATCTGTAACTACCTTTTTTGTTGCCAGAAGTCTATATTGAGATAAAGCAGCCCCGATGAGCATGTCTGTCTGCCTGCGCAGGGGATACAGCTGAGCTGTCCACACGGGGTAAGCAGATGAAAACCCATGCCTCCACTGTGCTAATAATGCTCTTCTTTGACCCAGGCTGCGAAGTTGCCTACAAATAGTGTGAAATCGTAGCAAGTTCTCCAACTTCAGTAGCCTCTGGCTCATGTTTCTCCTAGAAAAAAGGTTTTAAAATAATACTTTAGTTAGTGCTCTTAAGACAGCATTTTTACAACATTGTGCTCAAGTCAAGTTAGCAAATATTAATTGGATATCTACTACATGCAAACCACAGCGTTAAGTGCTAGAGTTACAACAATGAGTAAAACTGGGTTCCTGTCCTGAAAGAGTTCAGTTTAGTCAAGAGATGGGATGCCATACCACATACTCTCTAGATAATAGCTATTAATACTATCATTGTTGTTAATGTTACTACTATGATAGAACTGCAATACAATAACAAACAACTTTATAAAAGGCTCCTTTTTCACTCTCAAATATCAACTAACCAAATCACAACTAGAGTGCTTTTTTCTAAAGCGCAAATTTGAAGTCATCAACCTTCTGCTCAATACTCTCCAATGGGTCCTCATTAGCCCCAGTTTAATGTATTTCATAACATGCTAAGGGTGCATTCCCTGTACTCTGCTAATCTCATTTCATCTCTCATATTCTCATAATATGCCCACTCCTACCTCCCAAGCTTTTGATACTTTGACCTGCCTATAATCACCAATGGTTTACCACCTTATTTCCGAACCCTTCCATACACTTCTTTAGTTGGAGCTGTCTGAACTCTCAACATTTTTCTTCTTCCCACTTCACCCTTGCAAAAAGATGCTTTAAGGTAGCAAGAGGGCACCTGATATCTACTGAAAAATGCCTTTTGAATATTATTACTGGAATGAAATAAGAGTTTATTGAGAGAAAACTGTAACAGAACTCATTAGTAATATAGTTCTTTTCCTCCCAGAATCCTCTATTTCCTCTGCTCTTAAGACAGCATTTTTACAACATTGTGTTTCAGTTTTTAAGGGCAGGAACAATTAAAATAATATAAAAAGTAAATGTTTTCTGCTTAGCAACTATTTCCTAAGTCCCCTGTGCCAGTTTTATGTTTGATAATGTTGATTCAGTTTAGTAAGTCAGAGTCCGTTCCACAAAGAGTTCACTATCTTTAAAGCAAATTTTCTAATACAATGATTCTCTGGCACAGCAGACCCAGTGACTGATTATAACCTAGGGTAGCATTTGCATTGCAATAATATGCACAATTTTTTTCTGAAAACTGTAAATTCATATTAAGGTTTTTGTTGTTGTTGTTGTTTTTGAGTTGGAATCTCACTCTGTCTTCCAGGCTGGAGTGCAGCTCATGGCCACCTAAGCTCATGGCCACCTAAGCATTGAACTGCGGGGCTCCGGCAATCCTTCCACCTCAGCCTTCCAAGTAGCCAGAACTACAGGTGTGTGCTACCACGTCTGGCTAACTTTTCAATTTATTGTAGAGAAGAGGTCTCACCAAATTGCCCTGGCTGGTCTCGAACCCGTGGGCTCAGGCAATCCCCTCACCTCGGCCTCCTAAAGTGCTGGGATTACAAGAGTGAGCCACCACACCCAACTAGTGTTTCATGAGATATCTTATATGCTTCTGTTTCTTTTTTGTGGGGGGCGGTCAGAGTCTCACTCTGTTGCCCAGGCTGGAGTACAGTGGCACCCTCACAGCCACTGCAGCCTCTACCTGCGGGTCTCAGGCAACCCTCTGCCTCAGTCTTCCAAGTAGCTGAAACTACGGGCTTGCTCCACTATGCCCGGTTGATTGTTTAATTTATCACAAAGATGAGGTCTTGTCAAGTTGCCCAAGCTGGACTCGAACTCCTGTGCTCAGACAATCCTCTTACCTCCGCCTCCCAAAGTGCTGGGATTACAGGCAAGAGCCACTTGTGCTCAGCTTTTTTTTTTTAAATGGAGAGTAAATCTCCAGGTAGTGGGTATGGTCTTTTAAACTCTTGAATATAGACTTTTTTTGTTGTTTTGCTTAAGCCAGAGTGTCACCCTGTCACTCAGGCTGGAGTGCAGTGGTACACTCATGGCCACTGCAGCCTCAACCTGCTGGGTTTACGCAATCCTTTTGCCTCAGCCTACCAAGCAGCTGAAACTACAGGCACGTACCACCACACTGACTTAATTTTTTGATTTATTGTAGAGATGAGGTCTTGCCAAGTTGTCCAGGCTGATCTTGAACTCCAGAGCTTAGGCAATCCTCTCACCTCCGCCTCCACCTCCCAAGATGCTGGGATTACAGGCATGAGGCACTGCACCTGGCTGAATATTAGATTTTCTTTTACTCACGACTCAATAACTTTAGTTAATGTTTTTTGTTTTTTTTTTTTTTGAGTTGGAGTCTCACTCGGTCGCCCAGACTGGAGTGCAGTGGCCGCTCCCGGCCACCGCAGCCTCGACCTGCTGGGCTCCGGCGATCCTTCCGCCTCAGCCTTCCGAGTAGCCGGAATCACAGGCATGCACTACCACGCCCGGCTGATTTTTTGATTTATTGTAGAGATGAGGTCTTGCTGCCCAGGCGGGTCTCGAACCCGCGGGCTCAGGCAATTCGCTCACCTCAGCCTCCCAAAGGCACGGGATTATAGGCTGAGCCACCGAGCCCGGCTTAGTTAATGTTTTAATGAGTATCTTTTCAACCCTTTTCTTCGTGTTTATATCTATTTTACTTATAAAATGAAGTCATATAATATTTTGTTTTATAACTTTTTGCACTAAAGAATATATTGTGAATACTGTTTTATGTTATTAAACATTATAATCAACAGTCCATATCCATGGTTCCACATCTGTGGATTCAAACAACTATGACTCAAAAATATATTTTTTAATGGGTAGTTTTGTCTTTACTGAACAACATGTAGACTTTTTTCCTTGTAATTATTCCCTGAATAATACAGTATAACAACAGTTTACATAGCATTTACATTGTATTAGGTATTATAAGTAAACTAGAAATGACTTAAAGTATGTAAGAGGATATGCTTAGGTTATATGCAAATAAATAGCATTTGATATAAGGGATTTGAGCATCCATAGATTTTGGGATCGATGAAGAGAGGGTCCTGGAACCAAACTCCTATGAATACCAAGGGACAAATGTATTCTTCTATGTTACAAAAAAAAGAATAAAAATTATGAAATATTTCACTGTGTTTACCTTAATCATATAAAGTTACCTTGAACAAAATTTTAAACTTTTATAAAGTCTTAAAAACATTTAACTATTTCTCTCATAAGATGGCATTTCTACAGTATGCTTATATTTTATATATATATGTGTGTACAGTATATATATAACTTTTTTTTTTTTGACTTCAAGTCTCACTGTCACCCAGGCTGGAGGGTATTGGCTCACAGCTACTGCAGCCTTGACCTGCTGGGCTCAGGCGATCCTTCTGCCTCAGCCTTCAAAGTAGCTGGAACTACAGGTACGTGCTACCACGCCCAGCTAATTTTTTGATTTACTGTAGAGACAAGGTCTTGAAACCCTGGGCTCAGGCAATCTTGCCTGTGTCTCCCAAAGCGCAGGGATTATAGGTGTGAGCCACCTTTCCCAGTAAATGTTACTTTTATATAAGCATATTTACATTTTCTGGTAGATATTCTTTTAAATTATTCACAAAGGATAATAGTTATTTGATATAACCAAAAAAAATTTGAAGCTCTAGACAGGTAAGCTTTGCTAGATAACTGGAAATTAAATGTCACATTTCAACCAATCTACCCAAAATGTATTTTGTTGTCCTGATATAGTAAATAGCATATACCAATTTTTTTTTTTTAAATAAAGAAAATAAATGACAACTGAAACAGGCACCTGAAGAAAGTACCTGGCCGGGCACCAAAAGAACCTTGGGTGGACATCCACTCTGACATATACCACAACTGTTATTTTGATTGAGCAAGTCACTTGTTTCCTATGGGCCTCATTTTCTTGATCTCTGTAAGAAAGAAAGTAAAAGTGTTTGAATATCTGTCCTTCCTAGTACAAGGCAATAAGGCAAAAAATGGGATATGTATATACTTTATCATCAGTTATTTTAAAAACAATAATCACATGATTTTTATTGATGGCTTATATGCTTTGCTTATAAATTAAAAATATTCACAAGCTACTATCTTGTTTATTTATGGATAATTCTGAGGTTTTGTGTATAACACAGCAAGCATTTTACCTTAAAAAACTTATTCAAGTAAAGACCAAAAAAGAAAAATCTGTCTTAATGCCAAAGAAATAAACACATTAAGATTCAGGAAAGCCGGGCTCGGTGGCTCAGCCTGCAATCCCGCGCCTTTGGGAGGCTGAGATGAGTGGAT